>NC_051861.1:7341898-7399805 GCF_015732765.1 Culex quinquefasciatus
GTCAGCTCGCGGGGCAGTATCAGTAGGCCACTCCCACAGCAGCACAAAGACGGCCAGCAGCGTCAACGGTTGGGACCAGTTGACCCAACCTGGCACAACCCGCCCCATCATGACCTCTAGAGAAAACATCAATTAGTTCAAGCTGCCGACCACCACAACCATCAAACTACAAACTTAATGGAAGAATCCCGCGAGGTCATCCCCGTACCCGGGGTCGTCAAGCTGGTCGCGTTAATTTGCTGCATCTCGTCGGCGGAGCCGCCATTGTCGTCATAGCTGCCGCCGACACCGTACTTGTCGCTCAAGGCCATGGTCAGATCAATCGACGGTATCGGCTGTGGATGCTGCTTCAGCTGCTCAGGAGAAGGAGGAAGGGACCGATGGGCCGGCGGCGTTGGCGCCCGGTTCGAGGACTCGGAGTCGTCCACAGACGTAATGTAAACTGGAAAAGAAAACATCAATTAAATTGATTAGATCCAATTAACCTTCAAGATGTTCAAGAAAAAAAAAATCAAAACAAACCACCTTTCTGTTTGTGCTTCATCGTGTCTGCGGTACGGTTAGTGAGGGAGATTCTACGGAACGCCGGTAAGCGCGGACCAGCCAACTGCCAGACGGCGACTGAGCGAGCACCTTAGAGTTATCAGGCGAGCGATACGACGGGACGACTTTGACCACGCAGAACGGTTGAGCGAGTTTATCTCACATGTTAACTGATATTTCAAATTGAGATGTGTCGAAGTAATTGTTTGGGCTGGCGCTGTGTTGACAAGGGTATCACACACACTAATCGGTCTGATCGTCAGAACTAGTTGTTTCTACTAGTGATGGAACTAAAAGTATGACGCAAGGAATGTTGCTAAATGAGCTCGAAGCAGTTAGAATCAATATAGGTTCAGCAGCCCACGCTCAGCTGATTGTTACATGGAAGAACACGGTGGGTTTAGCTATTTTTGATTTTTGTTAAATATTTGCAAAATTTGGAAATAGTAGTTTATGCAACAAGTTGCAAAAAAAGATTTTTTCAGCACGAGTCGTACATTTATCCAACGAGGTTCACCGAGTTGGATAAATACGAAGAGTGCTGAAAAAATCAAGTTTTGCAACGAGTTCCATACACAATTTTTTGCTATTCCAAAAAACACACACTGAGTGAAATTTTATGTCAAATTTTCATGTATTTTGACAATAAATCGTTTAAATCAAAAAATGTTGAAAAGTGTTACATTTCGAAACAAGTGCTGAAAAGTTCAACTTTTCAGCACCCATTGAGTGCTGAAAAGTAGAACTTTCAGCATTTATTTGAAAAGTGTTGCTATTCGATTCTGTTATTTTTGGTACAGAAAAGTAGGCTATTTCGTCGTTCAAGAAGACAGGAAAAGTAAACAGTTTCACGACGGAATTGCAAAAAGGTTTTTTTTTTATTACAGTTATCTTAAGTCATTGCAAAAAAATAAAATAAAAATCAATAAATTTACGTTTGCAATTTTAAAGCATTAAACTAACCAAGTTTGTATAAATGTCCCAAGTTCATTTTCATCACTTTTGAGTCAATAATGCAGTCTGGTTCTAAAGGAAAGCAATGCTCAGTAAAAAAAAACACTTCAAAGGAAAATTCCATCATAAACAATGGGTGGCCACCACAATTTATTTTCGATGTTATCCCGATTTTGTGATGATTTTACAAATGCCAGTTTTTATCAGAGATATGCTAAGGAATGAGCATGAGCCATCTAACGTCATGATTCGAAATCCGGATATTTAGTAGCGTTTCATTTTTGTTATGGTTGCCAAAAAATCATGTAATAAGTTGGAAATGTAGAAATATCATCAGGATGTAGTATAAACAGTCAATTTCGAGAGAATGCATGCAAAATATGTCTGTTCTAACCAGTTTTCTTTAGAATTTTAAAATTACTTGTTGAGCTTCGAATCCCGGACACTGCTAAAAGCTGATTTGAAATCAGACACTTTTGCTTCGAATTCCGAACACTCGATTTTTCTTATGAATCGCACAAATTTAGACGGAAATTTTAGTTCAGGTCTCAAATAAACTGTAAACATCAAAACATTTGATATTTTGTATAAAAATTTGCTTGAATTTAAGGAAATCAGACCCATAAACTTCTGGTTTGTCGGTGCTTCGGACGCCTATGAAATATTTCAGTGAAATGTTTCACATATTTTGGTAAACTCATATTTTTATTTTATTACAATGTTTTGGCATTGATAACAGCGTCCCAAACAAATTTTAAATAAAAGTTAATGTTAGAATTCATCAAATAACACAGTTTTCACAATTATCATGCAAACATATATTCAAATAATTGATAAAACAAGTGGTTTCTGGGTTTCGATGCGTCCGGGTATTCGAATCATGACGTTAAATTTGTGCGAAAATATTCAACATTATTTTTAGCAAAATAAACAAATTATCACATTAACCTCACTTTTTCACCACGTGTACATTCTCAAAAATAGAAGAAAGCTTGTATGGCATGTCATTTAAAATGTTAATTTTAATGTATGCTTTAAGAGTTAGAATTCAAAGAAATTTTCGAAATCTTTCAACTGTGAAAGAAAAAAGAAAACAAAGATTAAAATTGTATCACAAAAAAACTTTACACAACATTGCAGGTACGCTTCTATCAAAAAGTTGCAGAATATCAGTTCCTAAGATTTTCTAATCTGTGGCCCCAAAATTCATGATTTGTGGAAAGATTATTATTTAAGTTTTTATTTGAATAAAAGTGCATAAATATATTTTTTTTTAATAACGGAACCGTCATCAGGGGTGACATTGGGTTTAAGGGGTGATAGGGGGTCATACAAATTTCGGCATATTTGTATGACCCAATGCCAACCCTTATGTTTATGTTCCTCTGACCAAAATCAAGGGAGGGTAATAATAAGGTATAAAAATTGAAATCAAGAGTCCAATTGTTTTGCAATCATTAGTTGCGGAGCTGTACATCGCAATTTTATAAAAAAAAATGGAAACATTTTTAAACGAGCTGATTTTGATAACCAATGCAGCAAAATGCATTTTAGATTGTTTTCAGTTGATTAGACTTCCATTCTTATTAAAATTTTGAAGTTTTTTGAAAAATATTTTTTTGGACAGGGGACATAAACTTTGAAAAACATTTGCAGACCATTTTTCCGTGATATTCAAGGATTTTTATATCAAAACATAAAATTAACAAAATTTAACAAATGTTTTATCTACAAAGTTTACAATTGAAAATCATGATATTTTATTACTAACTCTTGAATTGAACTCTAAGCATTGCATTGCTATGATAGTAAAACAAACATTAACATTGATTTGAAACAATATTCAATAAGAAAAGAGTTTTTAATAAATACATAATAATAAAAAAATAAGTAAAAAAATCATTCCATTCGGCTAGGTACTGTACTGTCAACCAAGCTAAACATATAATTTTTCATAAAAGAATGCAATTGTTTGTTTACCCTAAACGGAAAAAAATTGCAAATCGTGCAATGCTGTGTTTTAAATAAATTTTTGATTAAATTTTTAAATTTGTTTTTCGAACCACAGACTGGAAATAGTTTTGATTTTCCTGTTGAGTTTTATGGACATGTTTAGTCGTAATGTTTATTTATAATTCGCAATTTGCCCCAAAATTTAGGGAGTAAAACAATATTTTTTTTTCAAAATACTCTAAATTTTGTAGTAAAAAACGGTTTAGAGTGTATTTTCTTGCATTTATGATCATTTTAAGCACGTTTGTGCTTGTTAAAAAATTATTTGCGAAATTTAAATGTTCCAACCTCAAAGAGTTTTTTTTTCGTGATATAAATTATACATATTTTTTGAAAACTGCAATTTATCGCTTGCAATATCTAATTCTGAAGTTTTTATTTTCAATTAAATTGTGAAATGCGTTTTTTGTCTCTTTGACCTGTGCTGCTACAACTAAGCTTGACCATCCTTAAAAATATTTTTTCATTTCGAAAAACATCTTGAATAATTTCTTAAAAGCAATTAGGCTTGGACGAATGGTTGCTTAGAAATAGCCTCTGATGAAAAAAACATAGCAGGATGACTTTTAGTAACCTTTTAAGAAACAAATATATGTTTGAAAGCTTGTGATTTTTAATTAATTTCATATTTTTTTTCTGACACAGAAAAGATGGAATACAAAGAGATGTCGGTAAGTTATAAATTAATGAAAATAATTAAAAACAACACTGCACCAAATACAATAAAAAAAAGTTTAAATGAATTGACTACTAAGCACACCGTGATTCAAGTGGGTATGGTTTGTTATCTTTGGCGAAAATACCAACAAGCCATTCACAATATTGGATTCGTCCAATTTTTAGGTCATTTGGGGATCGCTTTGACTGCCAAAACAGTGTGATAACAGATCCTAAGTGTAATCAAATAAAAAGTCCAACCGCAAAATGAATTGATGTGTGTTTTGTTTAATTTTAATAACATAAAGTTATTTTTTTAGTAGTTAAAAATTGTTTTTTAAAAATATCTAAAAATTTCACGAGAATCATAAATCTGTCAAAAAAAAAAGAATAGAAAAAAATATTCGTGAAATTCGGCCATTTTCACTCGAGCGCAGCGTGAACCATTCACTGGGAACGGCAGCTCAGACGGTCAATATTGACGTTATCAATTAAGGTACCACAACTGATTGTTGTTTACACACTTGATGCCCTATCGGGGAGCAGAGGATTATTTGAGAGAAAACGCAACTGGGTGTAGTGGAATTTTACTGTTTTATGTTTTTATCTTAACTTTTCAAATGAGATTCAGCATAAAATTATGTTGACACGAATGCCAAAATTATAGTAAAGTGTCAATAATAAATAATAATAATAATAATAATAATATTTTTTACACTTAGATTCTTTTCCCGAATTCGGTAAAGTTTACCGAATTTTCAACTACTGAACAGTTCGGTAAACTGAAAATTACCGAATTCGGTAAAAAGATACCGAATTCGGTAAAAATTTGTTTATTTTGACAGATGATTTACCGATCTAAATTTACCGATTTTTCAACTAGCGAATTCGGTAAAAAAAATTCTAAGTTTGTTAACAGTTTACCTAGCAAAAAAAATTATATAATAGAACGAAAATTGCAAGTTTATTGGAAGTAACTAATTAATCTATTTCAAAATTTTCAACTGTAGCAAAATATTCTTTCACAGCAATCGGATCCAACCCAACTGATGTCACTACCGGATCAATTCCAGATTGCCAACTTCCATCTGCCGTCATTTCGCAACCCCACATTTCACAAAGAATAGAAACCGCCAATTAGCATCACTTTGCACTTTGCACACAAATAGTCTGTGCTGCTCCAATTTGCTTGCTTCACGCACGGAATGTTGTTAACGGGGTGACACAGCATTCTCGTTGCCGAGTCTCACAATGTTGAGAAATAACACAGTATTTAAGGGCATCCATTGACGAAACTTTAAACTTACTTCTAGGTGGGGAGAACTTTTTCATCGATCACCTTGTTTGTGGTTAGCTAGTTGTGAACAATTTGAAAACTTTTATCGAAATCTCCATCAGCTTTCCACTTTTGAAAACAAAGAAAAAAATCAACCACCTGAACACATTTCCAAGAAGAAACTAATTCTTCGAAAATCTCTTTTAATCGTTTTTATAACTGCCCTTAAATCCAATCCAGCCAAATCGGGGAGCATAATTCGGCTTATCTCCGTTTTATAGAACCCACTTTCGTACTTGTGTTAGGGTGGAAAAAAAGGTCCACTGTTGACTTTGAGCACCAAAGTAAAGCGGCGTTATCTTGTTTGTTAAGTCTACCGGAATTTGATTGCTTTCCGGCTTAATTAGAGCAGGTGAGTCCCGCATGCAAAATTGATTGGAGGCTGAGCGTTTCTTCACCTCTTTTTTCTGTGTATTTTTTTACGTTATTAATTGAATTTTTTTGTTCTTTCTGTTATAAGAAAACAAATTCAAAGAAACTTGAATTTTTTAAATTGATCAAGCATCATTTCTAGAGTAATTTTGAAAAGTTTTTATTATTTTTATGTGACTTTTTTCCTTTTTCTACAAGACAGAACCATATCTCTTAATCCTTGCTGCGTCAAATTTAGTGCCCCCCTCCCCCATAATGGCCGCCGTTAAATTGCACAACATTTTAAAAGTGTCTCTCGTAAATCACCTGCAATTTTCCCGGACAGCACGAAAAACGAACAGGTTTCCTAGCCTCGAAACGATTTCCACGCGGTGGAAAATTATCACATCCGAGGCAAAGGCTAATGAATTGAAATCGTCGTCCCGGCTCTCCCGTTTCACGGTTCAGCAAAATGGGGGGTTGACATTATCGTCGCCAAGCGACACGAACTCTCGTCGGTAAAGTTACAGAACATTCCGTGGAAGAAATTTTAATTAGCACTGCGTTGCACTATCACAAAAGGTGTAGCCTGCACTTGTTTTAGTACACAGTTTAAACAATGTTTGATTTTGGAATGTGGAAAATTGGTAGGTTTACAATTACATGTTTTCAATGTAATTTTACATCAATTTACGTGAGATATGTAAAATTACACATAAAAGGATGTAAATTTAAATATATTTTTAATTACATATTTTCGCTGACACAAATTCAGCCAACAATTTCTAGTATTTTCTTGCTTGACCTAATTTGTCTGACTGATTAGTCGCGTCCATTCGCGGCCCCCCCTTAATGTATGCCACCGAGTGGTGATCCAATGTTTATGCCCATCGTTAATCGGGATTAGGTCAAGGCAGCTGATGGGATACGCCCTCTATAGGAAGGATTTAACGCCCCATTGATGCTGTCAATGCGTGGCTTTTCGCTGGGAGCTGATAAAATGCGAGCTTTATGATGATTGCATCGATAATTATGGCTGAGAGGGCTTCTATGATTTCTATCAAATTTGGCAAAAAAAAATTTACGCCAAATGCTAAAAGGTCGTGAATTCATACTTATTCTTTTCTATTTGCAAATGACCAAAATAAGCAGAATGAGGAATTATTTAAAATTGGCGAAATCATTAAACATGTGTTTTACAATAATCAATAATGGGCTGAATGAAACATAACAGGGGACCACCGATGCATATAATACTTTCCTGATAAAATATAAAAACAAAAGTTAATAAAATTTGTTAACAATGTTTGCTTCTCATATTTCTTTGATTGTAATTTAAAATTTATGAAATGCTTGGAAAATGTTTTTTTTTATATTGAACTAGATTTTACATCCACCAACCCCTCGGTCATTTCGGTTTGTTTTGGTTGTTGACGTTTGTCTGCTTTTTAACTGAATTTATATTTGTGGCTCAAATAACCAATACTTTATGGAGCTTTGACGGTTTTGGGATATTATTCACACACAAAAAAAAAATATTTCCTAATGTTACGTCATTATCTCATAACTTTTGCCGTTTTCCGCTATTAAATCTCTATTTTCAGATGTATCAACAATGCTCACTTTTATTTGAGCTATTTATTACTTTGAGCAGTCAAAACACTTTTTTAAGCTGTAATTTATGATCAAAGTGCTGATAAGCCGATAATAGAGGCTGAGAAAGGGTATAGTTCCCCCAACACTTTTGCACGTCATTAAACATTTGAATTTAAATACAGTTTGATGTAAATTTGCAACAAACATGATTTTACGTGTGATTCAACCGTTTACAACGAATCTCAAGTTTACATCAACTGTGCTTACATGTCATTAAATTTTTACGTGTCGTGTAAATTCACATTTTTCTGTGTAGTTTGACTTCATCCATAAGGTACGTCAAGCTAAAATAAGACAAAATGACATACACACACCAACTTGTATTTAAGTGCCAAAAATGTATTCTCAATAATCACAAACAAATTTAAAACATAAAAAATCCGTAGGGTGGCTACTCAATCACATTTTCGAATTCCCAACTATTCAGGAACCTCGAATAATTATAATTTCTAAAATTTCTAAATAAATTTAAAAAAAACATGCAATTGTCAGTTTTAGTAAAAAAAAGCAACTTAACAACAAATTAATGAAAAATTACTTAAGGCATGGAAGCCCTCATGCTTTCAACAAAGGGGAAAAACAATAAAGATTTGAACAAAAAAAAACAAAAATAATGGCGATTAAACATTACCAAACATTAAGTTTTTGTTCCTAGGTTTTAAAAGGGAATGAAAAGAGTATGGCAAAAAGTAAAACAAAATATCTAAATGTTAGTTTTATCAATATATATTTTCATTTCGCCTAAGGACAGACCAACTCTCTGAGATTTCGGTCATTCGATTTTTTTGTATTTTCCGACTGAAACTTTTTGGTGCCTTCGGTAAGCCCAAAGAAGCCATTTTGCATACTTTCACTTTTGTCACTAAAAATTGATTTGCAAAAAAAAAACTATCTTTAATTTTTTAAATATATTTTAGAGGATATCAAAGGCCAACTTTTCAGAAATTTCCAGAATGGGCAAAACATCTTTGACCGAGTTATGATTTTTGAATCAATACATTTTTTCAAAATTCGAAAAATAAAAAACATTAAAAATAGTGTTTTTTTGCAAAACAAGTTTAGTGACAAAAGTGAAATTAAAAATCACCAAAAATTTTACTGTGTATCATATTTATCAGTGTAGTCCATATCCACACCTACAACTTTGCCGAAGATACCAAATCGATCAAAAAATTCCTTCAAAAGATACAGATTTTTGAATTTTCACATTTCATTTTTGTATGGACAGCTGCCAAATTTGTATGGAAAATTATATGAACGAACTAATGATGCAAAATGGCTTCTTTGGACATACCGAAGGCACCAAAAAAGTTTCAGCCGGATTAAAAATTATAAAAATTAAAATTAAAGAAAAAATACCGATTCCGTAGAGAACTGCTCGACAGTTTTGTTCTTTTAAAAAAATCAAAATTTTGATCGAATGTGTTATCAAGTATGTCTTCAAATTTGTGTATTTAATATATATTCTTAAATTTCGGAAAATCTTAAGAGGTTTGGTTGAATTTTGAGCCAAATCGGTTAAGATTTAAGGGTCTCTTATCGTTGAAGTTTGCACGGGCAAATTTGCAAAAATGTATGGGAAAAGCAAAAAATAAAATTAAACTAAAAGCTTATGTGAAAATTTTATGACAAACAACTTTGTCGAAGATCGCAAAACGATCCGAGTCGACGCTGACGAGTTGGATTTTCTAGAGCCTCAAATTTCCCCGGTTACAAACATTGCGGGTAAAGGGAAATTTTCAACCATTTCGTGGGAAATTCCGGGAATTCCCGGGAAATTTATAATTTAAGCAAAATTGTATAGGAAAGCGAGTTTATTGGTTTAAATTTCTTTAAAACTTACTTCTGTAAACAGTTTGAGAGTGTCATTAAAATTAACGTGTTTAAACCAAAAAAAAATCATTTACAAGTTTGGTATTTTCATGACAATTATCTTTTCTAGAACAATTTATACTTTTATCAGCTCTTAATCAAGTTAGAAAGAGGAGCAGCCGTGGCTGACTGGTTACGGTGTTCGCTTTGTAAGCGAATGGTTCTGGGTTCGATGCCCATCTGCTCCCAACGAGAAAGTTTAGAACACAGAAATTAGAAATGATGAATATGAACGAAAAATCAAAGTCGCTCGTTGCGGGGTTCGAACCCCCGTCCTTTGGATTGGTAAGCAAAAATGCTAACCACTAGGCCATGTCGACTTGGTGAACTAAGACTAGAATTAGGAATACTGTTACAGAGAGCGAGTTGTGGCGCTATAACCACGGCAAATAGGGGATGGCGTCGCTATTTTGAACCACGTTTTCCACTTTTTCTCCATCGAAACCGACTACTTTATCGACTTCATTTTGCTGGGCGAGATAGGACGCCGTCTATTTTTAGACGATGACTCAGCACTTTTCCACTCTTGCACTTACAAAAACCAGATGGCAGCACGATGTAACGCCACGTCCCTATAGTGTCCAGGGCATTCGTGGAAATACAATGTCCCATCCCAGAGGGTCCCGGAGTACCAAACCTTCTTAGCATGGTGCTCCCAACGAATACAACCAAAATCTCAGGCGTATGGTGGTGTGTCCCCACGCTTCTTCCTCCCTGTCGATTCAGAATTGTGTTGTTGTTCGAACACTCCGTGCTCAAACTCAACCCAATTACGAGTCATCTCTGCGATACGGCTCTACGCAGTAGGCCTGGCCGCTTTAACGCTTGTAATGTTTCAATGCATTTCGATGCAATGGCGCACTACAAATGTTAATAAATGACAAGAAGAGTGCTAGGCGTCATCTAACCTAAGGCACTCTCCAGGATCCCTTCGAAAGATTGGCTGCGCTAGGGTCTGATTAGATTAGATTAGATTATCAGCTCTTAATCAAGTTAGAAAAGCTTTTTTTGTTTTTCTTGAAAACCTAACTTCATGTGCATTTGTGCACCTTTTGAATTTCTGCACCTTTAAAGAAGCTTTTTTTTTTAAATATTTTGTTATTTGTTTTATTTTGTTACATGGTTTTCTGCTTAATAAATGACTTTTCAAAGCACAAAAAGATTATTCAAAATATACGATAATTTAACATCACCCCCAATAACTCTTCCATTTTTTCATAATTATCTTTTCAACACTCATGGTAGCACCAGAGCTTCATTTAAAAAAATACTTCATACTAAAATTTCTTTATTACTATTGAATGTGTTTAACTAATTCTTCTTGTATAATCCTATATGAAATATTTAATTATACCAATTTAATTTTCTTCCAATTTAATCATGGCTTTGGTGAAAAGACCCCTTTTCTCATCAGAAATAAACCTTGACATGATTTTTGTTTACCATCTGATTGTTTCAATATTATTCGTTAATTGAATTGAAAAAAAAACCCGATTAAGTTTTTTTTATTTTTTCGCACAATTTAAATATTATTTTAAAAACTTAAGAAAATGTAGGGTAGAGTAGTCATCAATGAGACACGGGAACAATGATAAAATGGATCTCACAAGTCGTAGTTTCAACCAATCAGGCTCATATTTGGGGGAAAGGTATATCTACTGGATATACGTCTGCTATAATAGTGGCTTTGGTTATGGACGCTCCCTTGAAAAGTTATTCATAAATGTTTGATTCTGGGGTGTAAAAGTAAATTATAGACAAAAAAAACTTTTTCGCTCGTAGACTGCCATTTACACCAAAACTAATATTTCTTCAAATTTCTTTCGACGTTCCATAGGGATTGAGTTGGGCTACAATGGCCTTTCATTAGGTTTGACCAAAATTTAGAATATACCCAGAATCCAGGGCTGTCTCATTGTTCCCCACTCATTTTAGCCCATGGGTAACAATGAGACACTTGATTTTCTTCATAAAACATTTCAAAATCCATGTAAATCTTTCAAAACATGAATTGAAAGTGATTTTTGCATATTTATAAAGTTTTATCTTCATTTAACCAGACATACAAAGTTATTTGGAGTAAATATATGGATTTTACAAAATTTAAATAATTTTCAGTATAACTTTTGTTAAAGTTTCATGTTGGCAAAATTGCTCTAAAATGTTCAAGGCAAGCCACCTGTAATGGAACAAAACAAAAACATGATGTTTTACTAGAAAAGTATTGATTTTCGTAGAGTGTCTCATTGTTCCTCAGCTGTCTCATTGTTCCTGCCAAGTGCGTCTACAATGAGACAGTAGAATAACTCTGGCTGTAGATGTCGGATCGATCTCATATTTTGGTCAATGTTTGAACACACTAAAAGAAATAAAATGCAGCAAAAAGCTCATTAAAACATGCTGATGAAAAAATTAGAAAAATCGTTGAAAGTTGAAAACCAAAAGTGTCTCATTGATGACTACCCTACCCTACTTATATTCGTCTGTAAGTATTTTCATGACAATTATCTTTTCTAGAACAATTTATACTTTTATCAGATCTTAATCAAATTAGAAAAGCTATTTTTTCTTGAAACCTTAACTTCATGTGCATTTTTGCACCTTTTGCATTGTGCACCTTTAAAGCTTTTTAAAAATATTTTGCTATTTGTTTTATTTTGTTACATGGTTTTCGCCTTAATAAATGACTTTCAAAGCACAAAAAGATTATTTAAAATATACGATAAATTAACATCACTCCACAATAACTCTTCGATTTTTTCATAATTATCTTTTCAACACCCATGGTAGCACTAAAATTTCTTTATTACTATTGAATGTTTTTAACTAATTCTTCTTGTACAATCCTATTTGAAATATTTAATTATACCAATTCATTTTTTCCAATTTAATCATGGCTTTGGTGAAAAGACCCTTTTCTTTTAAATGTATTTTTTTAATGAAATTACACCAATTATTCTTCGAAAATTAAATGGTAAATTTTCATCAAGCAAGATCTATTTTATGTTTTGAATGCTTCACAAATCAATATCATCAGAAATAAACCTTGACATGATTTTTGTTTACCATCTGATAATTTCAATATTATTCGTTTATTGAATTAAAAAAACCCCAATAATTTTATTTTTAATTTTACTTTTTCTGCACATTTTCAAATATTATTTCAAAAACTTAAGAAAATGTATCCTTTTGCCTAAATTTCAGTAATACTTTTCTCGGAACGGAAATTTTTTCAGGACGAAATTGGACGCTCTATATTTTCCCAACAGTTTTGTTAAAAAAAGTTTTAAAAACGCTGCCATTTCCCGTTTCTCAACTGTCAAACATCGTGAGACATGTCATTTATGCTTAATTTAATGAACTTTTCAAATCTACAATAACCCAGAAGGGTCAATTTTTTATTTGGAACAAAATTTCTCATTTTAACCCTGTACAACCCAACCCGCCTTTAGGCGGTCTTCGATTGAAAAATCGTCAAAAATCATTTTTTCAACCAATTTTAGATCATTAGAAAGCATTGGAGATAAGAACCCTTAAAATTTCAGAAAATGAATGGGTTGGAAGTTTTACTTGTTTTATGTGACTTGGCCAATTTTTTTAAATGTAATTTTTTGGGGGTATTTTTAACTAACATTTCCTATATTTTAAGTAAAAAGAAGTATGCAGTAATTTTTCTAGAGTCCCAGACTATGCCTCTACGCATTTTTTACAATTTAAATGATGATGGTGCCATTTTATTGCAGAAAAAGTGACTGAAAATACATGGAAAAATGTAATGGCAAAATGTAATGATAGAAGGTAGTAGAATATGCTAAATTCTACAAAAACAAACATAAACTTAACAAGATAAATACAAATTAATATACTAAAAATGAAACAAGAAAACCATAAAACAAGAGAAGTAAAGTTTTTCGTAGAACAAAAACTGCTCAAAATGACCTCCTGAACACAAGAAAAAAAAATTCGAAAAAAAATTTGGGTTGTCGAGGGTTTAAATGACGTGTTTTTTTGTAACTTTGCAGAGTTATTTTTTAGAGTGTTAAAAATGTTCTACAAAGTTGTAGAGTGGACAAAAACAAAAATGTTGATATTTGAACAAAATGGGTTTGTATGTGTTCTTTACGAGTTTTCAGAATATAACAAAAAAATCTTTTACAAGTGATGATTTTGACAATTTTTACAATTTTTTTATTTTTAGTCCTAAAGCTTAGATTACATAATTTCATAAATAAAAATCATAAAAATATTTATTTTTTTAGAGAAAATGTAATCTGAACACATGTGACTTTTCAAAGAATTCCAGAAACCAGTGTTGCCAGACATTCCATCCTGATGGGATTACCTGTGCACGCACGCAACCAAGCTAAACCTGCAAGAAGTTATTAAAATTTCAAACCAGATTGGTTTTCAATTAAATTGCAATTTGCTCCAATCACTCCCAGAGATTGCGGGAAGAACGGAACGGCATTTTACAATAAAGCAAATCGATTATCACCCTCCCCTCCTTGTGGATGTGTGACCGAGCTGGGACTTACTAAAGCCGGAGTTAGTTCAAGTCATTTAGCCCCTCCGCAGACTCTGGTCGGTCTTTTGAATTTGATTTGATTAGTGTTTCTCTACGGGATATTACCAGCAATCATATAATTCTGGGCAAGGAAATTGACCACAATTAATTTAATCCATTCAACCTTCTGGATTCTAATAAAAGCGTCATTTAGATCAAGCAGATTACGAAGCTGTAGTCTGGCAAATTTATTCTTGAACACAAACGATGCGAAATGATAGCGAGCCCGCCTAAATCGACTAATTTGCCATCATTAGCAACCTGTTTCAAATTTATGATTTACAGACCGGCTTTCAAACTTGTTTAATATCATTACTGACTTTCCTGTTGCCATATATAAATGCACCGAGTAATATCTCCCTGTGCCAGTCTAAGTGGTTGCACCTTTTCCAAAAGGTCTTACGAAGAACCAAAACTTTTCCCCATGCCTTCGCCATGTGGTTGTTACAATTTCCATCGGAATCGGAGTAATCATCTTACGAAAGTTACGGCCAGAACTTGCACTCGCGAGGTCTGCCGAAGTCGACGTCGACTTTCAAACAGAATGTTAGATTCACCGAAGCCCCCTTCCTGAATGGTTGGCAACCGACTTTATTTTGCCTATATTCGGGCTGATAAATTCACAAATTTCATTGAATGCATTAAAATATTAAATTTCAAACAAATTTACAAAATCTTTCAAACTAGTTTTTAGAAGTTTTTCTCGTAAAACAAACATTGCATCACCTAAAACTCAATCTGTAGCACTAAAGGACTTTTCCCCATCATCTTGCTGTGCCCTTTTTTCCCAGAGTGCACCCAAAGCCAGCCAGAGTGGGTAAATAAATAAATTATTGAAAGAGTGCACCAAGTGAATCATATTCTTGCCGGGAACTCTCATGGTACACTTTTATGGTTTTTGCATTTTGCATAAATGTCGGAACCAGGCCAGACTCTAGCGTTTTCCCCACATGTACGCGTCCTGGAGGCGATTTGGACCAACTTTTGCAACGGACATAATGTGGAAGTGGGATGCACTCTGTGCTGTGGGTATTTTTGCATGTATGCATTACTTCACTTACACAGGCGTATAACTAAGTTTCTGGCCAGGATGGTTGAAGATGGCTGTTGGGGAAAAGTTGAACGCTGTGAGGTGCTTTGTGGAAGTTTGCATTGTAGTCCTGTTTATTTTGGTATTTATTTGCAAAAGAAACTAGAAATATGTGTGCAATGATGCCTCACTTAACAATGACTTTAAAATAACAATAAGTAATAACACATCACGAAAAACATCATCTGAAATTTTTCATCTCGATTTTTTTGGCACTGACAACAAAATTTTAGGAAAACTAATTGAGTGAGGTTGTTAATCGATAGAATTATCGTCGATAATATGATCGTCTAACGTTATTTCAATAATGGCAAATTATGAAAATTTGAGTATTTTCGAAAAAAGTTATAAAAAACTCTAATAAAAGTAAAAAAGCATACCAAATTTCGCATCGTTCGATACCCTTATTGCAAATTATAAAATTTGAGTATTTTCAAAAATACAGTATTTTGTGAAATATCCCTATTGAAAATCATGTAAATTTGGGTACTTAAAAAAACTGTATTTTGTGAAAATTTGATTATTTCATTCAAAAATCTCTAAAACAGTGAAAATGCATGCCTAATTTAAATTGTTTGATACCCATGTTGCAAATTATGAAAATTTGAGTACTTTAAAAGAAATGCGGTACTTTGGGAAAATTTTAGTATTTATCCATAAAACTCAAATAAAAGTAAAAAAAATCATAACAATGTATACCGATTTTGCAAATTATGGAATTTGAGTATTTTCAAAAAATACGTTTTTTATGAAAATTTGAGTATTTAAAAAAAAAACAATTTTTGTGCAAACCTCCTAAATACTAGAACAGTGAAAAGGCAAACCAATTTTCGCTTCGTTTGATATTCCTATTGAAAATTATGTAAATTTGGGTATACTTCAGAAAAAAAACTGTATTTTGAGCAAAATTGGTAATTTCATTCAAAAATCTCTAACACTGTGAAAATGCATGCATAATTTCAAATCGTTTGATACCCATGTTGCAAATTATGAAAATTTGAGTACTTTAAAAAAATACGGTATTTTGTGAAAATTAAAGTATTTATCCATAAAACTCAAAATAAAAAAGCAAAAGCATACCAATGTATACCGATGTTTTTTGTTAAAATTTGAGTATTTTCAAAAAAATACGGTATTTTGGGTAAACCTCCTAAAAAACTAGAACAGTGAAAAAGCAAACCAATTTTCGCTTCGTTTGATACCCATATTGAAAATTATGTAAATTTGGGTACTTCAGAAAAAAAACAGTATTTTGAGAAAATTTGGTTATTTCATTCAAAAATCTCTAAAACAGTGAAAATGCATGCATAATTTCAAATCGTTTGATACCCATGTTGCAAATTATGAAAATTTGAGTACTTTAAAAAAAATACGGTATTTTGTGAAAATTAAAGCATTCTTCCAAGAAATCAAACCATCCATTAACGACCCCGGGTCTTTCGTGGTCTCTATTGCAAGTTTCTGCTCGAACCTTGGAGTCCGAAGGCTTGAATGGGGAGAGCACCCAAACCTCTTTTACTCAAAGAACCTTCCACCCCAGTGTTTGAACTGACGACTTTTGGATTGCGAGTCCAACCGCCGCCAGCGATTCCACCGGAGTAGGCTTGGTTTGGTGTGTTGTTTGTACTTATGGCATGGATACGACTCCTACACCTGGAATGACTTAACGGCCTAACAACAACCAAGGCCGGGACCGACATTTTACTTCCTCATCCGATGGAAGGTATTCATCCATTAAACTCAAATAAAAGTAAAAAAGCATACCAATGTATACACCAATGATACAAATTATGAAATTTGAGAATTTTCAAAAAATACGGTTTTTTGTGAAATTTGAATATTTTCCAAAAAATACGGTTTTTGTGTAAAACTCCTAAAAATGGGTCTCGTGGCGCAGGGGTAGCGGCTTCGGCTGCCGATCCCGATGATGCTATGAGACGCGGGTTCGATTCCCGCCTTATCCACTGAGCTTCTATCGGATGGTGAAGTAAAACGTCGGTCCCGGTTTCTCCTGTCTCGTCAGAGGCGCTGGAGCAGAAATCCCACGTTAGAGGAAGGCCATGCCGGGGGCGTAGTGCCAATAGTTTCGTTTTTCCTAAAATACTAGAACAGTGAAAAAGCAAACCAAACTACGCTTCGTTTGATACCCATACCCATCTTGAAAATTATGTAAATTTGAGTATTTTAAAAACAAGATATTATGTGTAAATTTGGTTATTTCATTCAAAGATCTCTAAAAAAAATATTTCAAATCGTTTCATACCCATGTTGCAAAATATGAAAATTTGAGTACTTTTAAAAATATGGTATTACGTCAATTTTTGTTTTTATCCATTAAGCACTAATAAGAGTAAAAACATACCAAATTTCGCTTCAAACCCAAGTAGCAAACTATGAAATTTGAGTATTTTAGAAAATACGGTATTTTGTGAAAATTTCAATATTCAAAAACGGTATTTGTGTAAACCAGAGCATTTAACTCCTAAAATACTGGAACAGTGAAAAACCAAACCAAATTTCGCTTCGTTTGATACCCATATTGAAAATTATGTAAATTTGAGTACTTTAAAAATACGGTGCCATATCAAAAACATTTTCTAAGAGAAAGTGGGGCAAGTGTAACAAGCTATGGAAATGCTCGTTAAAGTTTATGAAATCTTTCGGATTTTTACAATCATCTTATTCCAGGTCTTGACTTAGACTTTGATAAAACATGTTAAATTATTGATTCTCCGTACGTTCTACTCTACTAGTGGGGCAAGACGAACAACCCGTTCGGGTAAAATGAACAATGCATGAAACAACATGTTAATTTGTTAACAATTGAACTGTTATCAATTAGACACATCAAATTAGAATGTATTTGAAACTTTTCTTGCATTTTTAGATAAAATAATTATATTTGACTAAAGTTGATCGTTTTAACGAAAAAAATTACTTAGATGATTAATAGTAATTTTTAAAATATAAATACGTTTTGTATGGATTTTTTCAAAGAAAATGTTGCAAAAGGACTCTTACTACAGAAAAAACACTTCACTTTATCGACTTATAATGATTTATTGACTTCCCTACATGGCCTCAACCTTCGCCCTTGGCGTCCTCTTCTTCTTCTCTCTGTCAAAGCACTTCTTTATTAGTTCAATCTTCTCTTCCTCCTCCTGGGCACGACCAACAACCAACACTACAAACCTGCGCCACGGCCTCCGGTCCAGAACCGGCCACCGCGCGCCTTCGATACGCGGCCTCCCGCCGCACGCGTTCCGCCGGCCAGAGTCGTTCCGCTGTACCGCTTCTGCTGGAATTCGGCGCCCCGGGCTGCCGTCGTCCGCCGGGATGTCCGATCCGAGTCGTGGCAGTAGTTGGCCACCGGCGAGATCCGGATACGTTCGCGCACGCCGCGGAAGTTCGTTTGTTCGGTTCGAGGGCTTCACGTGACTTTGACGTGTAATGATCGCGGACAACCGCGAAAGTGCGATCCGTTCGCTTGCTTGGATCGCCGGGAACTGAGCAACCCCGAAGCGTTGAGAGATGTGGAACCCTCCGATCCGTAGAAACGCTCTCTCTCCCCAACTTGTTCGCTCTTTTGCAGCCGAAGTTCTTGCCGGAAGTCGGTTGCTGGTATTGTGAGATCGTGTTGGCGTGCAGAAGATGCACGTTTATGGAGATATGCTTGTTATCGTTATTTTAATAATGTTCTAGTGCGTACAAAAATGTTTTACTCCAAATAAGCTCAAATTACAGCAAAATTTTCCTAACGTTACAATCCCCTTTAACAGAAAAGTTTTTTGTGTGCTCGAAAGCACGCAAAAAACTTTCAACCTTCTGCTCTGGACGCCGTGCCGAAACGGACAAATCAAAAGGGCCTATGCCCGAAAAACTAATCTAAAATCAACTGATAACCACGAGCCTTTACTGCTCGTCAGATCATATGTTCCGTACTATCAACACCAGCTCAAAACTAAACGGCAGCGTTCCTGCCAAAGGTTGATTTGAACGTCATCGAGTCATGACAAATTGTTCCGACACGGTCCACTCCTCCTGCCCAAACCATTCACAAAAATCCGGATCTAATCTTGCTTCATCTCTAAAACTTGCCGATCGCACAGTTAACAAAATCAACGATTACAATTTTTTTTCTTTCGTTGTTCAGAGTGGGTCATTAACGTTGGGCGCCATGTTGCAAAAGGACTCTTACTACAGAAAAAACACTTCACTTTATCGACTTATAATGATTTATTGACCCTTCCTACATGGCCTCAACCTTCGCCCTTGGCGTCCTCTTCTTCTTCTCTCTGTCACAAAGCACTTCTTTATTAGTTCAATCTTCTCTTCCTCCTCCTGGGCACGACCAACAACCAACACTACACCGCCGTTCTTCAGCAGCAAACCTGCGCCACGGCCTCCGTCCAGAACCAGCCACCGCGCGCCTTCGATACGCGGCCTCCCGCCGCACGCGTTCCGCCGACCAGAGTCGTTCCGCTGTACCGCTTCTGCTGGAATTCTTCGGCGCCCCGGGCCGTCGTCCGCCGGGATCGAGTCGTGGCAGTAGTTGGCCACCGGCGAGATCCGGATACGTTCGCGCACGCCGCGGAAGTTCGTTTGTTCGGTTCGAGGGCTTCACGTGACTTTGACGTGTAATGATCGCGGACAACCGCGAAAGTGCGATCCGTTCGCTTGCTTGGATCGCCGGGAACTGAGCAACCCCGAAGCGTTGAGATGTGGAACCCTCCGATCCGTAGAAACGCTCTCCTCTCCCCAACTTGTTCGCTCTTTCGCTCTTTTGCAGCCAGTTCTTGCCGGAAGTCGGTTGCTGGTATTGGTAGTCGTGTTGGCGTGCAGAAGATGCACGTTTATGGTGATATGCTTGTTATTTATCGTTATTTTAATAATGTTCTAGTGCGTACAAAATGTTTACTCCAAGTAAGCTCAAATTACAGCAAAATTTTCCTAACGTTACAAAAGTTTATCAGTTCGTTAATACTCTTATGTATTCGTTACCCAAAACAATATATATATATTGATGCAACAATTCGTAATTTTGTCCAAACTTAAAAGCTTTATGGTACACCTGGAGTTTTTTAAAAAAAAGGTCAATAAACCAAATTTAGTTTTTGCTTTTGGGTGTTTTTAATACCTAACTCAAGACGGTTTCAAAACACCCAAAAACAAAAACTGGAAATTTGGTTTATTGGACCTAAAAAAACTCAAACACCTGAACAAGATTTTAAAAAGCTCAACAAAAGTAACCGAAAGATCCTATTGTGGGCTTTCCAAATGTTATAAGAAAACAAAGGATTTGAAAAAAACACCATTCAATCTTGTGTCCCGCGGCGTTTACGTCGTTTTACGTTTTTTGTCATAAAATTATTTTATTGGGTCTTTTTCGGTACTGTTGTAAATACATTTTTCTTACAACTAAGAGTAATTACAGAGGATCTTGTGTGTAAATGTTAGTGGGAGAGGAGTTTTCACGGTTATGTTGTGGTAGAATTAACTAATTGCATTGCTAGTAATTGTTCATATTGGAAATTTTGGAAATAGGGTCCTAAAGCCATATGTAAATTTTTATGTACAATAATAAAAAAACATTATTGAAAACCGTTTCTGATTTTTTTCATTTTGATGCAAAAAATAAATTGAGAGGACAACATTGGAGCGAGCTGTCAAGTAGGACCTTTCTGCCAAGAATTTTTCAAAATTCATTGAAAATTCATTTTAAATCCTTTACTGTCGTACAAAGGGTCATTGTACTCAAAAATAAGCTTTACCGTTGTGAACAATGATATCACAAATCTAAGCTTCGAAACCTCGTTAATTTTATCGTTAACATCCTTGAAACTCACCTTTCCAATTAGATTTTGGATAAGTACATCATGAAATCTGGCAACACTGAGCAAATAATAGGGTATTTAAAGTGAACTTGGAATTATTTTTTTTTATCAAGGTTGAATATTGTAAATTTCAATGAAAAGGATTTTTGAACCAAATTTGATGAATGAAAAAAACTTTAAGAGTAAAAATTGATGCCCTGGCAACACTGTAACACAATAAAATAAGGCATCGAGATTCCAGTCCAGCTTAATTCTATGAACTATGAAATTAAATATCTAATTGTCTTAATGACAAAATCTAAAAGAAAGAAGTTTGCTGTTTGACAATATCAACAACTTTTTCAACACAAACCTGCCAAAATTATTCGAATTCCAAAACGCTGTCACTCAATGTCTCACTTTGGGCCCAACCGATCGTAAACCGGTAATTATCCAATATCCAGAACAAGTACCGACAAGTCATCGCATCGCCCACTCCGAGATAACTACCCTCGTAAGACGACCTTAAAACGTTTCGTCCATAAAGATAAGAAAAGGTTAAGTTTCGTCGTCGTCGTCGTCGTCGTCCCGTACAGCAACTTTGGGGTCGTTTGAAAAAGGACATCTTGGAGCGACGAGGAGACAGCAACTTAAATTTTGACTCCCAAATGAGCCTAATTAAAAGTTTATTCATTACAAAGTACACCCACACACTTACACCTTCAACTTGGGTGGCAAACCGGCCATTTTCTGTGGGTCCGGTTTCCTTCGGAACGTAACCGATAGCAGACATTGGGGCCGGGGAATTATGATGTCCACCAGCGTAGATTACGATCCAGATCTCGGACGTAAATGGACCGAATCGGACCTCCGGGGTGGTTTTACGAGATGCCATCAATCAGGAAGTGGACACACCACCTGGCTCTCTCTGGACAACCCCTTGGAGGGAAAATGGACGCTCCAGCTGGCGCGATAGGACGCAATTAAAACAGCTGAATGGACTTGGTTTGCTGGCGTGAAGAGAGTTATTGGAAGGTTGTGTTGGTTTAGATGGGATCGGTTCGATACCAGAGGGCGACCGACAATTATGTGGCCGTGCCAAATGGACTGAACATCATCGGTAGCACCCAGGAGTCTACTCCTTTTTTTTCAGCCAGTTAAAAGCCAGATGGTTTATGGCCGGGGAAAGGTAATGATGATCTTGAATGATTCTAATTGGATTTTTTAGTTTTAATTTCTGAGTGCTCAAATTTAAATCTTTTACGTCATTTCTTTAAAACCTCTTCACATATCCAGATCCACATCCATCTCTGCCAAGAAAAACACCAAAAACGCCAAATTTGTTTACCCCGGAAAACATCCCGGTTTATAAATCTTCCCCCAACCTGCAATGTTCACAGTCGTGGGGTACGCGACAGATGTTCCCATCATTACTTTTGTACTCCATTAGACAAGACATCCACCCACTGTGGAAGAGTGTAAAACTTGTGTCGTCAAACACCTTGCCGTGTTGGCGCAGAAAACATAGTTTCAGGCGCTCACCCCGCCTACAAGTATGCAATTTCACCCTCCCGTTACAAGTTGAAGCTCGAGATCTGTGCGTGGTCGTGTCGCGGGACGATTCCTCAACGGTTAACCCGTCGTCGTCGTCGACGGTGATGAATCAAAGAAATCACATGGCTTTTGGGAGGAACTGCAGGAAACCTTGGGGGAAAATCCGCCATTATTCACGTTTGTCGCCATCACTGCTTGCGCTCCTGGATGTGGGCAAAGCGTGAGTGAAATGACTACTGCCTTATAAACCGAAATTTATGGCCCCGGATGGGCTCGAGGTTTTCGGCAAAAGGGAGAACTCTTGGAGGTTTGAAAGCACATCACGGTGGAAGAGGGAGAATGATTTGCGGCCGGGGCCATCATCGCGTAGAGTCTCCTTCAACTATGGCGAAGATTCCAACCTACGCCGGATGGAAGTTGTTTTCTATTGTGATCCACGAAGCGATTATTTCTCTCGGTGCAAATCCGGCTTATCCTGGCAGGGCATTGTTTAGGGGGTGTATCATTCCGGTTCCACACGTCCTCACATAAAACCGTTAATTAATTGCCTTTAATTCTAAGTTATAGGACGCCAAATAAATCTCCCACAAAGCCACCTCCCCTATTGGTTCACCTTGACTAACGATCTCATCACGATTCCAGGGGACCACGACAACAGATCGTAGCAGTCCAGTGGGAAAGGCCCATCGCCATGGTGATAATAGGATTATTTACTATGTCTATTAAAATCTATTTCGTGATACCGCCTGATGGATTTGGCCCAACACCCTATTTCATCATTAATGAAATCCATTCCCTTCAGGCCGGAACCTCCCTTAACGACGTGTGAATTACCTTTTAACAGAGAGGTCACCTATCCAAACCAAAACCTTACCTTTTAACACCTCTCTATCGGCAGACCGTGCAGCTGCTCCTCTCCCATGTGCGCGCCAAGTGATTAATCAAACTCACACAAACACCTTATTGCCAAGATATCACAGCTTCCACCCATTCCCACCTCACAATGACCTTGATCCGACCCACCCCACACCAGCACGGTTTATCACTATTAGGTTTTACGTGACGTCATTTGACAGCTCGTGTGCACTGTTTATGGTCTTCGTCGATTGTCGACGAATTTCCCCAACAAAATCGACGACCGCATCGAACTGTGCTAAGTCCATGTAAACAGTGCACTCCTTCTAACCTCAAATCGAGTCGGCGTAAAACCTAATGGAAACGGAGGGTAAATACAGCGCGTCAAGCCGCTGATAACAAAAACAAGCGGCGCCGAACAGATGATTGTCAAAATCGGCTGAAGTGAGTTAAGAGAAGGTTGTGAAACCGGCCACCAGAGGCGCTGCGTGATAATGCGTTATGTTGCGGGCAGTTGTGGAAGAAATGTGCGTAACGGTGCAAACGACGCTTGCGCCTGGAATTATGCTGGCTGGAGTTGCTTGCAAGTGGAGAGTGGGTTGCATGGAAGTTAATGATTAACGTATTTTAAAAGTGAAAAATGATTATTTATCTCTATTCTTTATTTCGTTGAAAATCTAAGAAAGCAAATTTGCTATCTTCCCGCATAATCAAATACCAAAGGTGAAACTTTCGAAATCATAAGAAAATTATTTCTGGTATAGTTACCATTTGTGATATTGTTGATATAACGTCACGACCATATAACAAAATTAAAATGGTACTATTCCCGACAGCATTACACTTATCTTGACATATTCGAATGGTTGATTTTTTCCTAAAATTTAATGAACGGTATCTATTCGTCATACGATTAGGATGGTTCAAAACAGCTATTGTTAGAACATAAAGTACTGTAGCCGTATGATAAAGTAATGATACTCGGTATGATTTAGTCAAAGAAACCTAAAGAAAATTTCCTAAATTTTAAGTCTTAATAATTGAAACAATTACACAACAATTAATGGTACGATATAATTATTCCTCTTATGTTTGGTATTATTTCAAACAGTTTTTGTTTGATTGACCAAACATGAATTTTAGCGAAAATTTTCTTAAGTGTCCCAATGATTCAAACAATTGTTCAACAATTCATGAAATATAACTTTTCGCCATATGGTAAGGATTTTCGGAACAGCTATTGTTAAAACATAAGGGTACCATAGCCGACGTAGTATTTCTAACTTGAAGTTCAGCGAAAAACTCTTAAGTCCCAATAATCCAAACAATTGTACAACAATTCATGGAACGTTATAACTGTTCGCCAAACGCTTAGGATTATTTTAAACAGGTATTAAATGATTGAGCCAAATGAACTACAGCAAAAAAATAAGTCCCAATAATTCAAATAATACTTTAACAATTCATGGAAGGATATACCTGAATTATGGCGAAAATTTTCCTAAGTCCCAACAATTCAATTGAATCAATAGACACACCCAATTAATGCAAGTGGGACAACTGGCCAAAGGGATTTCATATCAAAACGCGTTTGACACACGTACTTGCCCGACAACCGCAAACATTTGTAATTATAACTCTGAACTCCAGCAACCAACTTCAACCAAACTTCGGGACAATTCACAATAGTCAACCAAACAAAACGTTTTTTATTATGGACCCCTTTTCCTATGACCCGGGTCCATAATCCAATGTTGACCGGGTCCACTATAGGCAAACTGTTATTTTTATACCAAATTTAACCGATTTTTGATGTTTTGATGCATGACAAAAGTCTAATGATAGATATAATGAATAAAGATGGATTTTGCTCACTTTTCATCATATGCAACATGTTTTGTTAACAAATTTGGCTTTAAACAACGAAAACACCTAACAGACATTTAAACAAATTTATTTCCGAAAAAGATCAGAGAAACGTTTATAAAACTACTGTAAAAATAAAATAATAAAACAAAGTAATTTTGATGCAAATTTTTCCATATTAATTACATAAATGGTTGACCGAAACTAAACAATAGATTTGTTTACAGTTGCTGATAAAACCACGTACGTTTATTTTAAAAATGTTTTGTTATTGATTTATTACTATAAAATATCATTTCAAACTGAAATTATGATACTTCAATTAAGTACAATTAACTATAGTTTTGATTAATTTTAAATTCTTACGGCTTCAGCATCTTTGGCACTTTTAACATGAAAACAGCTATATTTATACTCATAATTGAACAACATATGCGTTTAGGTTGATAACAACAAGCATTTATTGTAATGTCTGAGAGATATTTCAAACACCCAAAGTCATTGAAATTTAAGGTTGATAAACTTTTAGTTTTTGTCTGGTGCTGGCACGTTTCTTAAACTGAACAAGCAATATACTGCCGTTCTATGCATAATTGTCCCATGTCATTTTTGGACGATTTTGACTTTTTGACATTTTTAAGTTTAGTTTGACGTATACTTTAAGAAAAAAACATAAAATCTGGTACTTTGTTCGGAAACTCATTGAAAACAACACCAAGTCTGTTTGTCCCATCGTTAAACTTCTACGCATAATTGTCCCACAAGTATTTTCACACGAAATCATTAGTTTTATGAAGCATTATTTCTTGTTTGCCTGTTGTATAGCAAGCGGATCACAAACAAGAGTGATAAGTTGCTAACTGGGGCGACTAGGGACACTTAGGGCGAATAGGAACCCACGGGACACTTATGCGTAGAAACACAAAAATCGGTCAAAAATCGCGTTTTCTCAGTTGCACTTTTTGAACATGGGACAATTATGCGTAGAACGGCAGTATAGGCTCTCTAATTTTGACAACTAAACTATTTTGCAATTTCACCGGTTTCAGGCAATCCATTCACCAAAATCGGGGTGTAAAACAACGGCTGACATTCCCAGCTTTCATTTAACACTGCGAGTTTTGTCAAATATTCACTCCTTGCCAGGTATGTAGATTAGATAAGTTGAGGCAAAGTTTCCCAGCTTACAAAATAGTTAGCACGAAACCCGGATTTTATATGGAGAATTTCAGAATAGTGAAATTTTGACCATTTCCAGCAAACTAAACCGAAACGCGTGCAGTTGAATTTTTTTCGAAAAAATATGTGTGTTTAAAGCGTATTTCTGTTCAGTTTGGCATGCTAACAACCCTACAGATAGAAATCTGGTGAAATTTGCCCGGAAAATGGTCAAAATTTTACTTTTCTGCAAATCTCCATATAAAATCCGGGTTTCATGCTAACTATTTTGACAGCTGGGAAATTTTGCCTTACTAATCTACGTGCCTTGACTCTTTGCTGAGTTTGCAAAATGTTCAGATAACAAATTGTTTATGCACCCTATTCAAATGTTGCCCCAGATGGGTTGTTTTTTGCACTGTGAAAATTCCTAAAGCAATCTAAATGAGAATCGTCCGTAACGCGCAAAACTTTATTTTTTCTGAATTAGGACAAAGTTCTTTGCCAAAAAAAACGATTTTTATGAAATGAACTATTTTTTTTATTATTAACTAAATAAATTCGCTAATTTGTCTACTACTCTTCAATTGTAACCATCATTCCCTGCGCCCCATAATCCATCTTAAAAAACTGTTTCGACTTCAGCACATCTTTGCAGTTCTGCCTCAACGAAACGGGACTTCCGGTCCAACTGCTCCCCGCAGCTCCCCCTTCCTCAGCCAGTGTAACCCGGTACCTTCCCGCTTCCTCCTGCGCCCCGAGATGCCACAGCCAGTACAGCGCCTGTCCGGCCGATTCCATGCACCGAAACTTGGCCACAAAGAACAGCTCCTGGAATCGGCAATTAGCGCGATTCGTCCTGGGGCAGCTCTGGGACAGCGCGTGATTGTTATTATTCTCGTCATCGCCCCGCACCAGCACGCACGTCACGCACGAGGCCTTCTCGGCGGCCAGATGGACCCGGACCGGTTCCCCGGGGGCCACGTAATACTGGACGACACTCGTTTGATGTGACTTTTGCAAATGAATTAATATGTCGTGTTGATTTTTCATCTTGTCACACGGTTGACCGGACGGACAGCAGTAGAGGGTGGCCATTTTTACGGTGGCCACTCCGGGCGGCGTTGGTGGGGTGGAGCTATTTGCTTTTAATTTCAACGACTGTTTGTAGTGTCGATGCAGTCGGCGGTGAAGGGGCTGCTGGATGGACCACGTTGGGCGGCGCCAAAGTGGTGCGTTAATTTGCTGGCCATTAGATGACTTTGGATCGCCGGAGGACGGAGTGTTGGCTGATGGGTTGGGTCCAGGAGGATGCTTGTCAGCTGAAAAGTAAATTGTTTTAACAAATTGAAGTTTACAGTGTTGCCAACAGTTTAAAAAATCTCTCCAAAAATCTCAATTACCATCGTGCTGCCCCAGCGTCTGGACGAGAAAGTTGAAAAGCTTGTCCGCCACGATGCACCGCCCCCGGCCCAGCAAAACGCGGCAAATTGGGCACTTGCTGCTGCGGGACCGGCACCCGGAACAGATCAGGTGGCCGTGGTAGCACTGCCAGGACGGCGGCCGAATCACCTCCAAACAAACGGGGCACTCGAGCAGCCCGGCAATGCCCTGGAGACAGCTCGCGAACCGTGACAGCGACTGGGGGTTGAGGTTCTGTGCGGGTTGAGTAGGAAAAAGAAGAAGAAAAAAAAGTTGATGTAATTGCTTATAACTGTTTGCTCAAGAGTTGTTAGGTCGAGGCAGGTTCGAATGCGCAGCTGATCGATCACATGGAGCAAAACTTGTGGGGCCGGCTCCGTTTATGGGAGGTCTTTTGCACAGTCTAGTTTAAATTTATTGATAAAGGCATTCATCGTAGTTATTCGACCAAAAATTCTCAAAAATATTTTTTTCAAAAAAATAAATTTAACTAAACGTTTTTCCATGGATC
Source organism: Culex quinquefasciatus (assembly GCF_015732765.1). NCBI lineage: Eukaryota > Metazoa > Arthropoda > Insecta > Diptera > Culicidae > Culex > Culex quinquefasciatus. The sequence continues at coordinate 7,370,114 of NC_051861.1, forward strand.
AACCATAGATCCCTGGCGAGGTTAAATTTCACTTTTCTGAAAATCTTCGAGGTTTGATTTTGACAGCTGGAAATCCCACCTTATGAATCTGTATTGGTGTCGAAAAAACCGTCAGACAAGCATTTTTACCACCTCTATTTAGTGTGTAGAACCAAAATCTTATCGCCAAACAGACAAATAATGTGGTCTAATTATTTTGACCAAGGAACACTCCACTAATGCAAAGCAGATTTACCTAATACAGCCTTGAGACAATTTGGCTAGAGATTAATTAGACTGGTCGAGAATTTCACGATTTAATTCGTGAGTGCCAGATTTGGGCCAAATCAGATCACTTTTGATTAAAAATTTTACGTGGAATTTCTGTTATAACACAAACTTGATGTTCGACAATTCCTGTCCTAAAATTTGTAATCAATACCGTAGATACCTGTGGCGCGTGTCACCTAGTGTTATACTTCTACCAGATGGTGACAACGGCACACGGTTAACGTGTAGAAAAAGCAATTATTCTCTGATTAATAGAGACGGTTACCAACTGTGCTCAGCATTATATCAAACTCAGATGCGTAATCAAATCTGTGTGTGAGTTGGCATCTTCCAGACAGGTTGTCAACCAGCTTTTTTCAACTTGTTTCTCCATACTTGTAGACCTGAATATTCATTTGTTTACAACTTATTAAAAAAAACTTACATTCTTCTCGAATCCCGAGTTCCACAGCAGCAAACTGACGCCGGGCTTTGTCGAGCGATCTAAGGTACTCGTTTGGCAATCTCAATGATCTTGAGACCGAGCAGGTCTTCGCCGTTGGCCTGCCAAATTTTAAATCATGACTTTATTGGTTGTATTACAACATTTCTATAGGAATACTACCTCCAGCACACAGTCTCCAATCCGCACGCCAGCCTTCTCCGCGCACGATCCCGGAAGTACGCCGGAAACCCACGGGTACGGATCCCACGGAGTTCGACTCAGGTGCAGTCCCAGACTGCCCCCGGCTTCCGCCGGAATGAACACACTCCGCAAAAGACGATCATCCTCCTCAATATCCGCTACTGCAGCAACTTCTCCCCGATCCACGTTGGCGACCTTCTCCGTTAGCGCGGCAGTGCTGCCAACCGTGCGAGCTTTCACTTGCTCCATTTTTCTTTTCTTCCTATCTTAAACTATGTTTATGATAACTGTCGGCACTCGGATTTTCTGAGCCAAAGTTCACGGTGCTCTGGTTTTCACACACTTGGCTTCCATTTCCCACGCATTTTACTTCGCGTTTTTTGCTTCTTTCAAGATGCCGCACTTTCTTGTTTTTCACTTTTCTGCGCGAAGAGAGGTTATGGTCTGAGGTTTGGTTTAGTTCGTTAGCCGATTCTGTCAGTTGGGGAAAGTCGGTCAAACTGAGTGGGGAAAAGTATGGGAAATGTTTCTGTGATGAAAACGATTCATTTAAGATTGTTTAAGGTCATTGTCAGTAACGGCCATGGTTGCCAGATTTTGAATCTTTCTCTATTTTTTTTGTATGATTGCTGTCAAAATTGTATGGAGATTTGTATGGAAGTTCTAAAAAATGGCTTCACAAAGTTTCCGCAAAAAAAAGCAACAGATTTTTTTTTGAGAGAATAGCTCATTTGTTATCTGCTGAAAACTCCCCACCAAGTTAATGCAAAAGTGTCAAGCACCCACATTAAATTCCCATTAACAGTACCAAAAAACCATATTCACGAGCCAACAATGATATCAAACGAAACGAATGAGTCTCACGTTTTACAACAATCAAAACGCGGAATTATGACACCCACCACGTACGACCCGTTCCCGCTGATCTGAAAGGGGCAGCATCAAGCAAATTCCGTTCTCGCGCCAACCCGAAAGTTTGCGTGTGTAATGTTTTTTGAAATCTGTGTCACACACGTCCGCGACGATATGTCACGTAACCGAAACGCAGCCACGTGCGTGACAGAGCGATTTGGTGGGCTTTTGGTTTTTGAACAAAACACTTTGCAAACTTTCCCACCAATTAGTATGCACTTTTGTTGTGATTTTGTAAATTTGTTAAAAATATAAATGATTACCTAAAATAGAAAAAAACAACTACAATACACTCAAACCCCGATGGTTTGACACCAACTGTTGTCAAACGAACGGGGTCACTTTTAGTTTGAAACCCCTTTTACAAGGAGTTCACACATACTACCAAACGTTTGTTTTGGTAGCGTGCGTGCGCGCCGTGTAAAAGTGACATTTCGTCACTTTTTAGTTTGACTTTGTCAAACCAACGAGGTACAAACTAAAAGTGTCAAACGAAAAGTGACCAACCACTGGGGTTGAGTGTAATATCATTCTAAAAATAATGCATCAAACAGAAAATAAGTGATTTATTTTTAATATCAACTCCTACGGGTTTATTGTCCTTTCCAGTAGTTTGTACAGAAACAAAAGGTTCAACAAGTGATAATGCACTTCGATGGTACTTAGTCGCCAAGGACAACCGCAACAACGCCCCCATCAAAAAAGTAATTCCCGTGCTGAGCAACCCTTAAATAATAACATCCAAAAAATATATCTTTCAATGTAAGACAGAAACGCACAAATTCAAAAACGAATAAAAATCTGATTTTGATATAAATTTAAAATAAAAAGTTCAAATATACAACCAAGGGTTACCAACCAGGAAAGACACAAACTTTGTTCGAAAGCTTGCAAAAATCCACAAATGCAGCATTACAGAACAAAGGACCGATTCAAGAAAACAAAACGGCAACAAAAAAGCGTTCAACCATAGTGGGAGTACAGTCACTCTACGTAAGATGAAAAATTGTAGAGATTTGAGCCCATATTTCAAGTTTCACAATGTCCACTTTTAAGGGATGCATGCAAATCGGACTAAAAATAGTTCAAAAATTGAAATTATTTCCATTACTTCTTGACTTCTTTTGTTTAATTTTCGTCTCTTCTTCGCAAACCCAATCGTTTAAGGCTGTTCCCAAGTGTGGACTAAAGACTCTACTAATCGTTGTTGGATTTTCAACTTGGTGGCCGGGGCTTCTGAAATGGACACACCGCGCTAAAGAGCCCCCCTGTGCAAGGTATAATGACATACACGTATTAGATAATAACTGGCGCAATTTGGACCATCGTTCCCCGTACTGTGCGGTGGCTATTATGAACGGACAATCGGGTTTATTAATGGCGGGTTTGTTCTTTGTTTTGCTTTTTTGCAGTGGAAGGGAAATTGTTGCAATTAAAATCGCCATTTCGGTCATTAACTTGCACTGTCGTCAGTAATTTGACATGTACAAAGTACGATCATATATTTTTTTTTTCATAAAAATAAATTCATCTTTTTTTTATGGGATAGCTTTTTAAATTATGTTGCAATCTAATGTTCGTTTTTCTCAGCTCTTGATGAAGAAATTTTGATATTTTTTATTTTTTATCCCGTGATACAAAACAATTCAAAAATTTCCATTGCGTTGTCCAATAGAGGGTTTAATCGGGAAATTACACAAAGTTTGTTTTGTGTCGGATTCAATCATTCCAAGCCAAATAAATTGAATAAGAATTTAATGCGTGAAATCAACCACGCATTTTTGGTAGTAACGTTACGAGATAGATGTTTTTGTTCTTGAGATCTACTTTCCAAAAGACTGCTAAGCGACGAATTTAACTTTAAGATTTTTCAAAATTTATTTAAATGTTTCACAAAAAATAACTTCCTGTATCAATCTGATTACAAAAGATTTGAAAAACTTTTTACTGTAAAATAATGAACATCAAATTTGGAGCACGCAAAATTTATGAACTTTTTCTTTTAAAACATATTTTGGAATACTAAAAATTGATTTTTCTTGTATATTTCAAAGAAAAGAATAATTTCATAGTTGATAACTGATGTGTTTACTTATATTCAACATTTTTTTTAACATTGATTTTTTTACGAAATAGTTCAAATTGCTATATCTGGAAGTCCGGTTGTCTGTGGATTAGCAGCTAGTTCGTCCGTAAACGCGCTCTCGATTCTTCGTTGATTTTTTGTTGTAATATTGCTTTAAATGTTTTGAAAATATGCTCAAAAGTTTGCCAATAGACCCCGCAGCGCGAGTGTTATGATTGTTTGTGATTTTTATTGAAAAAAACTTTTTTCAACTATTTTAAACCAGGATATTCTTCTTTTGGTGTTTTTATTACTCCACACATGTCATTGATTCACTTTCAAGTGTTCCTGATTCGCAAACGTCAAACGATGAAAGCTTTTTTGTTCCGGCCATGGTGAAAGCTTTTATCGTTTTGCTCGTTTTGTTTTGATTCGAAAGAAGAAAAGAGAATGTGTAGTGGCTGTCAGTTTTTGGGTGGTCGGCAGCGGGACGGAGAGTGAGGAGCTGTGTGTTTCTCAGCTTTTGTGGAAAAAAAAAGTCATCGCTAGCATCTGGCAGTGTGACCTGTTCAATTGAATTATAAAGTGAAAATATTTCAATGCGTTGTTGGATGTTGTGAAACAAGATGATCATAAAAGTTTAGAATTAAAATGGTTGTGAATTTTGAGCTTAGCTTTGAAGAAAAAGAAATACCGGTGTATGTGACAAAAAAAAATAGATGGAGTGCACGACTTGCTCTGCTCAAAGTTTTCTAGTAGAACTGGTTTTGTGATAGGCAAATTAATTCAGGAAAGGAAAAAACTGTTAAGATCTACATTCGCTGATAGATGATCGACAAAAAGAATTGGCGCACGGAACAAACATCCCACTCGTCAAATATTCCGATAGAAGGGATGTTCAAGCAGTCAAATATCCTTTTCAAAATGGTTTATTTTTACATTTAATATTGATTTTTTTTTCAGCAGTGTTTCAAGGTAATTTATCATTTTCAATTATTGCATTGCCATTTATATTCTGCTCTCCCATTACTTCATTCGTCGGTGAAGTATCCCATCAAAACCTTTTCCCTTCCAAATCCGGATATCTTGGAGGTCGTCTAAGTTCTTAGGCATCTCTATAGGGTATCCAATCATCAAATCCACCCACCTCCCCGTTGATCGTGAGGAGTCGACCAAAAGGAAAATGAATGGTAATGTGTCATTCGGCACATTCCTGACGCATTTATTTTCCTTATCGGCGCCAACCTAGCTTTTGCGAGCTTTATGCTCGGCTAGAGTACGGTCAACCAAGCTAAGCTAAGCTAAGCTAAGCTAAATAGTTCAAATTGCTATATCTTTCTTAAATTACAGTTTTCTCACAGAACAAACCAAAAACTATAAGAAATTGTACACTTAAATGCTGCAATTAATTTTTAATATCCGATCTTGGAATAAGTTTTAAAAAATGTTAATTTTGAAGGTAAACCACATTTTTTTGGAAAATAACGGTACCGTAAACCGGGGTGACTTTGATAGGATTTCAATTTGTTTTCAGAATATTTTCCAACAGGTTCTCAAGATTATTATTTTTAAAACATGTACTGGGGTAGAGCACACAAAGTCTATGCACAATTTCGGAAAAAAAGTTTTTTCAATAATGTTTAGAAAAATAGTTACGTTTAAAATTCTTAGTTTTAATTCCGGGGTGACTTTGATAGTCATAGTTTTTCTTGTTAAAATCATATTTAAGATAATCAAACTTTATTTGTACGCTAAATGTACCATCACTAAAGTAGCTGATGTAGTTTTAAAAAAAAATCAATGTTTATATTTAGTTCACTAAGTGTATAAGCTTTTTAGCAAAATACATATAAATTTTAGGTAAAATTGTTAAAAAGTCGGAATTTTGCCTGAAATTTGTTAAAACTAGTTTTGTTTGTAAAATTATCGATTTATGTTGCATTTTATACTGAATTCGAAGCACGAATCACAAGTTTTCACATTTTACATGCAATTTGTTCAACTGAAATTGTCTATAAATTTGGAGATTTTTTTTAATTGTGTTTCAAAAACACATATTATTTATTATTTACAAACTATTTTAACCTTTTCCTAGTGGAAAATTGTCCAAAGAATCCGAAAATGCATTCCGTTTTTCGATTAAAAATCATGTTCATTTAGAAAATCATGACACTTTGAGAAGTTTAAAATAATGACTTTTATCAACATTTTCTTAACTATAGGTAACTAACTTTTTAAACTTGTCAAAATTTTATGAAAATTCTTCTTGAGGTACTTTGAACACTTCTCTACCACGGTCAGTATGTTTCTAAACCATTCCTTACGTATTTTAACTGTACTCTTCATTTTGCGGAAAAATCGCAAGCCTATCAAAGTCACCCCGGTTTACGGTATGTGTCTTTTAGCTTTGATGAAAAATCTCTATCGGGATACAGAGAAACCTCTTTTTACGCGATGCGTTACGTTTTACTAATTTGTTGATTTCTCTGGAACGACGCAACATTTTTGAAATCTTTTAAAAGCATTGTGTAGGTTTTGTTCAGATCTACTAAATGCTTTTTGAAGCTTACAAAAATATTCTACGGTTTAAGAGAAATCAACGAAATAAAAAGCCATCGCGTAAAAAGAGGTTTTACTTCATTTCACGATAGTTTCAGGTTTTGACATTGAAAATCGGAAAACGACGCTGTTTTGGTGATGTACACAAAAAAATTGTAACATTACATTTGGGAATGTGGACAGCTTTTGAACCAGAAAAATAACATTTGCTTTGAAAATGTTTAAAATTTCATCTTTTCTTGTGTAATTGAACTCATTTCACATGGATTTATGTTAAATTACTTCTAACAGAGGTTATGGTAAACCATGAGTATTTCATTTTTCCAAAGCTAAACTTTTTTAAACTGAGTTTGATATCTCAATAATCCATTGGATCAATCTCCAATGTCTTCGAAGCTAATTTACAGGAAAAAAAGATTTTTTCGAACATTATTTCAGAGCTGGTCAAACATAGTCATGACTTCTTCAGCTAAAAAAAGTCGCCCATATTACAAAAAAAATCAAGGCATCAAATTTCTTTAAAAGTACTTGCATTCAAACATAAAATTAATTTTTTTTTGAGAATCATGGCGTTAACGAAAATTTGGCAAAACTGCCAATTTTTTTTCATTAAAACCATCTTGTGCCATAGCTGAAAAGATGGCATTTTTGTCATCTAAAAAAATAATATAAAAATTGATACTACTAGCCATAGCTTCGACATTTGAATGAAAGAATTTCGACGAAAACCAAAATTTTAGCAAATTATTTTTTTTGTTGTACTGCACAAATTCAAATATACTAAAATGATTCAAACCCATAGAAATGCATTTTAAATTAGTTTCTGCTGATTGCACTTGAATTTCCGTTGAAATTTTTAAGTTTCAAGGGTGGGAAAGGAGGTAACAAAAACTTTTAAAAATATTTGCTACAGCCTTACTTGTTGGTGTGAATGGTCGAATTGAAAATGAGTTATTTTATGGAGTGCAACAATTTTCTCTTTCGATCAAAATCAGTTTTCAAGGTACAGATTTTTGAAGATTTTAAGGCTGGTACAAATTTTATTTAAAGTTTTTGTCTCCCTCCTTCCCCTTAAATGTTCGCCCGAAAATCAGGGGGCAAATTTTTTTCAAAAACTTCAAAATGTTGATGGAATCAGCAATCAGCTGTAATCAATTTTAAAATGAATTTCCTGCGTTTAGAATCATTTTTAGCATGTTTGGGTTGATTTAAAAATCTTTTGAATTTTTGAAAATTTTCGATGTTCATTATCGCAAAAGTCTTTTTCGCTAAAATTTTTGTTTTCGTCAAATCTTTAATTTTTGAAAATTAATGATTGTTAAACAACTGAACTAGTGTAAAATGCATTTTAAAACACTTTTTAATGATGAAAATGTGAAACTATGGCTTGTTATTTCAATATTTTTTTCATTTTTGCCCCTACGCATTTGACGTCTTGACGACTTAATCCTTGCATTTTACAGTCACTGGAATCAGCCTCAAGCTTAATTATTTGGTTTAGTTTTTCGTATATGGTTTCCTTTAGTATAGTTGTACATGACTAACTGCAGTTTGAACAATTTTTCTAATGTTTTGTAAACAAAAATAACCAGCTTTTGTAAACATGCTCCATTTTGGTATAAAAAAAAAGAATATTTTTAAGATTTTAAATATTTTACATGCTAAACTTGTTATATTTTGAACAAAACCGTACAGATTTTATGTGAAATTGCTGTAACTGATAGAAAATCTAAAGTTTGGATTAACGAGAAACATTTTTCATAAGATTCGAATAATTCGAAGCGTACATCTGAATAAATACCCTTATCAGCCAAACATAGTTGAATGAATTTATGTAAAAAGTTCATAATTTAAAAAAAAATTGACAGAGTTATGTGCCATACAAAAAAAGAGGATCAAGTCTCCCCACTCTCCCCTACTGTACATTGAAAGTTCACAAAAATTCAAAATTTTAAACAAACCCAAATATACTAAAATTGTTGTTACGCCCGTGTGGATCAATCGGACCGCGCACTGGACTCACAATCCAGAGTTCGCTGGTTCGAATCCGCGGCGGGCGCTCTAAAATTCTTTGTGGGGTATTCGGCGCCGTCGCTCCGTGCCATACTTTCATACACTTAGGAGCCCAGGGCGGCGAAGTCCTTGTAGATAAAAAGGAAGACACTAGGGTTGGTACTAGCAATGGTGGCCGACAGCTATAAAGTCAACTTCGTTTTTTTTAAATATACTAAAATGATTCAAAACCAATTTCAAAACGCAGGGAAATGCATTTTAAATTAGTTTCTGCTAATTGCACTTGAGTTTCCGTTGGAATTTTAAAGTGTAACAAAAACTTTAAAAAATATTTGCAGCAGCCTTACTTGTTTGTGTGAATGGTAGAATTTAAAATGGATAATTTTTTTGGAGCGCAACAATTTTTTTCTTTGGGTCCTGCAACCTAAGACCAAAGACACTTAATCGATCAAAATCAGTTTTCAAGGTGCAGAATTTTGAACATTTTTACAGACTTTTGTATGGACAGTTGCCAAAACTATTTGGAGATTGTATGGACAAAGTAATGTTCAAAATGTCTTCTTTGGTCATATAAAATGTTCATACAAAGTTTCAATCAAAAAAATCAAATCAAATTATTCGCTCTACAGCATTGCCTTGGCGTTCTCGATTGCGAGATTCCTACTCGAAACTAGGTGTTCGAAGGCTTGATTGTTGAGGCAATTACAAACCTCTTTTTACACCTTAGCTTCCATCCACCCCGGGATTCGAACTGACGACTTTTGGATTGTTAGTCCAACTGCCTACCAGCGACTCCACCGAGGCAGGACCCAGGGAGACGACTCCTACACCTGGACTGAGCTAACGACCTAACCTTTTTAGGTTAGTCCGGGGCCAACATTTACTTCCCGTCCGACGGAAGGCGTGATCAGGCAAATCTCGTCTCGAAAAATGCCACCGGGACCGTCTGGGATCGAACCCAGGCCGACTGGGTGAGAGGCAATCACGCTTACCCCTACACCACGGTCCCCCCCCATACAAAGTTTCATCAACATAAAAAATACAAAACATAAATTTGCCATTATTTTGCTCGTTCTTGGGAGAATTTCTCTACTGCAGATAATCTTGAAATTACTTTTCCTTTCGATGGAACAAAAATTTCAATTAAAATGTTCAATCATTTTTATAAAATTACTCAAAAGAGTTCACATTATCATAAATATGGTCCCGTTAAATAAGGTGACAATTTGTATCTTATTTGTTTCTTATCCAATCCTCAAGTAATTTGAGAATATTTGTGTTTGTTTAATATTTCATCGCTGTTGCTAAAATTTGCCGTATCTTTCTATTTCGGCTCAATTAAAAAGACAGAAATAACAATTCTTTTTTTGATAAGGTCCTATAAACAAATGTAAACATTGAGTGTATCCCGCTTACTCCGATGGACTTTGACATAAGGTGTGAAAGGGATATACTCAATGTTTACATTTATAGATTATCAAAAAGTCAAGAATTGTATTGTTTTATAGTTCATCGGTTCATCAATTCATGGTGTGTTTTTGACCTGCTGACCGATAAAACCTCACACCCAAATCATCGCCACCACCGATGGGTGCCAAATCGTGTCATCACATCAAATCTCAAACCTCCAAACATGGGCCCCACAATCTACAACAATCCTAAACCACACACAACACCACCTTGTCAAACATGCATCACCGAGTTCACCACTTAATTACTGGAATCTTCTCGCTTCAAATGCACTAGATATTATCTTCAACCGCCAAAGTGAAGACACACTCACTGGACACTGTGAATGAACCCTTTTTTAATGCTCAAACAAACGTTGATTACTAAATTATAGACATTTCATCACACTCTCTTCACGTTGGTCAATGGGTCACTTTTCAATCATTCTATAAAATAGTCAGCAGACCTTTTGAAGTTCTTCGGTTTTGATGAATTAACACTTTTCTTTTAGTCAAATATTAACACAAAGTCGTATTCAAATTGCTTAACCCATTCTGTGTGCCCAATAAAATCGGTAAAACCAAACAAAATTGTTATACAACACTATTAAGTAGCACACCTCCTCCTCCTCCTGCTTCAGTGGCCAGCCGAGAGTTAGTTCTGCTGACACGCCACGGCGTGGTTGACCAACCCCAACGAACGCGAACTATGCGGTACTCGAAGAAATGCCGAACCACGGGCGGTGGTTACTGGTGTAGGTACGTCCAACCGGCTTAACGATTCGCGGAGAACTGAGCAGGGCTTAGCAAACGCGCGCGCCAGCTGGTTGAGCTGGGTTTGAGCGAGCTGGATGAGTCAAGAGTAGGCTAGCGCTAGGGTTAGGGTGACCTGGGAAAAGGGTAATTAATGTGAGACTTGATCATAAAAAAACAAAAAAAAATTAAATTCTACGTTTTGGATTGATGACTTCGAAATTGATCATTAGACTGTTCCAAAGAGATCTGGGAATAATCCAAGATGGCGGCCAATATGGCGAAAATTCTTTCTAGCCCTTCGGACAATCGTAAATATTCCACAGAATTTATCAGGACGCAGAACAGCGTGTTTGCAAATGAGTTCAAAACGGTGAAACTCGCTCAACTCAAAACCATATTCACAGTGCAATTCCGCATACATTTGCATAACCCACTTATCATCCACCTAGGTAAATCACGAACTGCACGACATTCCAAGTGACGATGATGACTATCTCGCCGGGTTAAATCGATCGGACCGATTTGACGTGATCGATTAGCGGTAAACTGTTGACGGGCTGGCTGGAAGTCGCTGACAGGTGCCCACACAATTGTACAAGGTATCAGAAAAAAAACCGCTGCATGTTTTGCGACTGCGATGCGAATCAGTCCGATTTCCTTGCGCGGCTTAATCACAGCGACTAAACTATGCTTGTTTTGTTTGCATTTTGTTACACCACTATAGAGGGTGGAAAACAACAGGAAATTAGCGAAAGCATGTTTGCATGGTTTGTAAGTGGTTGTAACAATGTTGCCGGGAATGTTTCGCGGTGAAATGTGTGATTAATTTGTGTATCCAAAGACAAGAGAGAAAAAACAGTAACAGGAGTCTGTACTAAGTAAACATGGCAAATTAAGAGGAATAAACACGCACAAACGTTATAACTTGTCCTCCAAAACCAGGTCAACAACCGCCTGGAGATTGTGAATCAGAATCCGAAGATGATGCTGCATGGTCATCTGATTTATGACTGTAGAAGTTGTGGGAAAGTACAGAAATGTATTTTTTCACGATCACACCACGTGATACGTGACTAAACAATTCTGCATGCAGAATTTATAGGTGCCCATCCTCTGTATTCCTTTCATATAGATAAATACAAAGAATTGGCACTTCGTCAGCTGTGTGCTATCTTGTGACAACGACCATTTAGTACTATTCGAGAAAGTCGATTTTTAAAGTTTGATGATAAATATTTTCAAAACTATGAATGGTATAGCCAAACCTTTTGAAGCAATCGGTTCGTATACTATCGCTTAACAAACGCTCCAAGTTTCAACTGATTTGGTTACACCAGTTAAAAGATACAGAAAATTATGTAATCAAAAATCTGAAAAGCACGTGTCACAAGTGTGTTTCGAAAGTAAAATTGTACTACGTGTCACAAGCACAGAATTCCCATACAAACTAAAATAGGCTTAAATCAATAGTTTAACCGACTTAATCAGTATATTTTCAAAAACAAAAGACTGCATTGCTTTTAGAAAGTGTGTATCAACATAAATTTGTGAAAAACAAGACAAATTTTCCACATTTTCCAACAACATGTATGACGTGTCACAAGTGTGCACAATCATTTTGATGATAAATTGGTCTATGTCCCAAGTGTGTATTGCGATATCAGGGAAACGGAAGCGAGTTTCCAAATTCGGGTTAAAGCATCTTGTAGTGTTTGTTGAGTATAGCAAAACGTCATAATTAACTCATTTTAGACCAAAATGGTCTATGTCACAAGATAGCACACAGCTGACGACTTGATAACTATCTCAATCAAGCTGTTTAAACCGTGCAAGAAAGAATTTTGAAAACAATATTGTATTTTTTGTCAATATGACCCATAAGACATGAAAGGATACAAGTAGCACGACGTTCTAATAATGTTCAATTAGATCACTGATCTAATCCGATTAGGATCGAACACAATTGGCGATTTTTTCCTATCTGGATTCAATTACTCAGTAAAGGGAAGGTAGTATATCGTCACAAGCTGGACTTTATCACGACTCCTAAAGGAGGCGACCAAGAGGCGACCTTTGCACAGTAAAATATTGTGTAAATTTGGAAAGTTTAATATTAGGGGAGTTTGGGGTAATATGGATGACAGTGGGGTCATCGAAGCAATCTGTGCCTGTGGTCGGACGCGTTTTTTGTTTGCTGTCATTTTCATCCTTCCGATAAATTTAAAACTTTCTTCAAAATGTGTGTTTAATAAGTTGAAATACAAAGTTCTCGTTACTATTCGGGTGCAAGACATTTACAGTGGGAGTGAATTGGAAGCTATTTTTATGGAACATGAAAAATTCGATTCCACGACAAGAGAACAAGAAAACCAAGACAACATTCGCGATGTGGCCATCCATTCAAGCGTTCCTGTGAGTCCAGTTCCTGCCAGGAAGGCGTCGGGGATGTATCTGATGGCTGATCCTTGCCGACAACAGCGTCAATCAAGAATTACTGAAGAAGGTTTGGGTGGTGATCTTCGTCCTGCCACTCCAAAGTCGTGATTGCTGTATATCGTGCGGTACCAGTACTGTCGAAAGTTCTGCTGATCAAGACCGATTCAAGACAAGAACTCAAGTAAAGTGAAGATTCAAGTGTAACGTGGCGAGACGATTGGAGTTGTTTTTGAAGATTTCGTGTTTTGGTGAGAGCTTTCCATTATTATTTTCAAATAACTCTTTCATCTATTCTAACATTCATACATTTCAATGAAGACAACTACGCCACTTTACTATATACGCGGTAGGGTGTTCCCTTGGTCGTTCGCTGTGAGTTGTGGATTGCCTGCTTCTCTAATGAAGGTTCGACTGAGGGGCATGCTTATTAATTTCTCGTCGCTCCATACCCTCAGTGACGTGATGGGAGAAAGGGCGTCTATGCGAAGTGTCCCACACCGCTACAAATTTCTGGCGCTAGGGGAGGGTAGAGGGATACCATTTTGATCTATGCGCCGGTATTTCAAAAATTCGTGCAAAAATACTGCACGTGGGTGTACAGATTAAAGATGATCGAATTGTTCACCTAGCGCTCACATGTGTTCCAGGACCAAGTTGCCTGCGGGTATGGGGATCATACATACATACATACATACATATGGACGACAGTAGGGGTGATTTGGACACCCCTTTAATAATATTTTTTTTTCTTCGGATATTAAGTGAAAAAGGCAGCTTAAGTGATGAGACTAATCAAAGTTATGGCCTCGTGGTATGGATAAACCAAAAAAGTTGGAATATGTTAAGTAGTTTTGGTAAAATATTTAAAAGTTTCCAAAGGCCGGTTGGCACTGTTCTTATATTTGAGGGTTAGGAAATAAGGGTTTTCAGGGATTCTTTGGCAATAAAGTGGACAATTTTTGTTTAAGGGGTTGTCTGGACGATGCCTGAGATATGTACGTATAAATATTTTGCATTTTATCAATATTCATCATCCAAAACTTGCATTTTTTCATAGAACATGTCATGCGGATAATTTGGACATACCTGTCAGACAAAAAAAAGTAATTTTCATGGTTGGTTAAGTTTTTAAAGGAAATAAGATAAATTTAAAGGGATTTAAAATGTCAAAACACTCAAAAAGATAAATTCATTTGAATATTCGAATGGATGAAAATATGACATGATTTGTTGTTCAATTAGACTCTTATGTTGATGGTCTTTAATTATATTCTATGAAATTTCTAATGCTTTTTTTAAATAATTTTCTATGAATTTTTTAATGCTAGTTAACAATAATATTTAAATTTGAAATGCTACGGAATGTAAAATTATAAAATGGATCATTTCAGATTAATTAGTTCTTCATAGAGATTGGTTTAGTTAAATCCAAACGATATCTTAATCACTAAAAACATACTTGTACCTTAACCAGAATCAATGTCTAAATTATTTCAGAATGAAGGTTTGAATTATTTATAGTACACATAATTATTTATCTATCTTCCTATTAAATTATAATTCTATCACAAAATCATTATTTATTGAAAAACACGTGAGCAAAAAAAAACACTATCAAAAGATAAAAAAACATACTTAAATATCAAATGTTAAACTTATTCTTCAACATGTGTCCAAATTACCCTTAAAAGGTGTTCAAATTACCCCACAAAATGTGTCCATATTACCCCACAAGGCATGTCCAATGCTTTAAAAGATTCGTTCCAGAGAAATCAACGAAATACGAAGCGTAACGCCTGAGCGTAATCGGGGTTTTAGAGCACAGCGTATTTTCTAGAACAACCTTGTCAGGAAAAAATAGTCATCGCTACTTTTAAATGTGTCTTATAAGAAATTTTCTCAGCTTTCCAATGCTTCTAAGAGCAAAATTTTTCATCAAGAAATTTCTGAGAAATCTTTATTTTAAGTTTTTGTTTAAAAATCCTTCATCATTTATTGAAAACTTTTTAAAATTCAGAAAACTAGTTAAATGATGTGTTTTATGTGTCTTTTACTCATCAGAATGGGCAAAATAAGACAAGAAACAAATTTGGAGAATGTTGCAAATCACTAAACATTTTTAAAATTATATTTCAACTGAGTTTTGAACTTGTGGAATTTATTCAGTAATTAGAATTATAAAACCGTATTTAAATGAAAATTTTACTACAATTAATAGATTATTACATAATTTTTGTCAACATATATCACGTGTCTGCTCTGATTTGGCTGATACTACCAAATTTTTGCAGGTGTGAGATTGTTATTGCATTTTATGAATAAACAAGCCTTACCCGACAAACTTCGTTCTGCCTTTTATTCGTTTGTTGACGTATAGCTTGTTTGCTTATTCAGCCTCCTGTGATCAAAATTTGAGTTTACGTAAATGTTCCCATATCTAAATGCTAAGGAATCGGTCCCAGAGTGGCTAAAGTGGCATTTTTAGCATATAAACCTTCCTTGGGCTTACACGAACCTAACGCAACAAAGAGCACCTCGATCCGACGCTCCGTATTGAACTGATTCGCGTTCGAACAAAACCGTCGAAATTTTTTATATATATAGATAGATATGATATTTATTTTGTTTAAGCAAATATCACCAGGATTTAACCATTAACCAGGAACATAGATACAAAACATGATTTAAAATCGGAAATGTACTACAAATTAATGTTGCATGCTTCAAAAGTCATATTTTCATAGGTATAAAGTAAATATATATTTTTTGTTACTGTTGAAAGTATCATTAAAATTTTGTGTTTCAACTGAGAACGTTGCAAACGAACGAAAAAAAATTTTTTTTTGTTAAATCAAAAATAAAATATTGATTTTAACAAAAATCCAAACAGAAGCCTCAACAAGCTATTTGAAAAAAAAACTCGAGATACTTGTAAACGTTTTTAAAACAGATAATACTTCTATAACATTGCAGATTACTTGATCATTTCATACCAAAAAAACTAAAAAAAAAACTTTCATTCTCTTGAAAAGTAATTCTCCTGTAATTTTAAGTTCAATTTCAAGTAAATAACATGTTTTGGTATCCATGCAACTGGTTGATGTTTGGTTAAGGAAATATGATATTTATTCATTAAATCTAAATTTTTGTAATAATCTATTAAGTCTTGTAAACATATATTTAAATACGGTTTTCTGATTTTAATTTCTGAATAAATCCCATATTCAGAAACTCAATTAAAACTTAATTTTTAAATATTTAGCAATTTGCAACCTTTTACAAAGTTGTTTATTGTATAATTTTGCACATTTTGAGTAAATGACACATAGAACACGTCAAGTTTTGACAAGTTTCCTAAACTGTTATTAAAAAGTTTCCAATAAATGATGAAGGATTTTAAAACAAAAAACATAAAATAAAGATATCTCAGAAATTCTCGATGAAACATTTCGCTCTTAGAAGCATTGGAAAGCTGAGAAAATTTCATAAGACACATTTGAAAGTAGCGATGACTAATTTTTCTTCTTAAGGTTGCCTAGAAAACACACCGTGAGTATACAGAGAAACCTCTTTTTACGGGGAGGCGTTACGTTTTTTTTCGTCGATTTCTCTTAAGCCATACAACGGTTTTGCAGGCTTCAAAAAACGTTTTGTAGATCTGATCAAAACCTACGAATTGCTTTCAAAAGATTGCAAAAAAGTTACGTCGTTCCTGAGAAACCGACAAATTAGAAGAAGAAAAAGTATCGTATCGCGCAAAAAGAGGATTCTCTATATTTTAAACCTCTTTTAAAGTGTTATTCGACTTTATCATCTATAAATAAAGAAATATTGCATCATAGTCATCAAGTAAGGCCATTGTAATTTTTTCAAAACTTTCCCAAAAAAGAGCGAAAGAATAATTGACTAAAATTTATTGTAAACTATTCAGCATCCATTGTATAACTCCTAATTATGCATTTTGAAACAAGTAAAATCTATTTGATCTTTTTACATTTTTTTATTTTGGGACCACAGATCGGTAAGAATTTAGAAAATTTACTACTTTTGCATCAAACGCATTAAATTTATCAAATTAAAAATGTTTTTAGGCAGTTCATGCTCAAAAAGCATATTTTCAAAGAAAAAATACATTTTTTGATAAACTAATCAAAATAAAAAAAAAGTCTTTTGATGAGTTTTTTGATCGACTCTTAGAAAACTGTGTATACAAACTAGAGATCTAATAGCCTTCATATCCCCTATCCATGTCTATTATAACAAACCTCTCAGGCTATCCAGATTTTTAAGCGAAGAAGGCGTTACTCCCCAAATGTCAAAATCACGCAGTGGAATCAACATTGCAACAAAAAAGTTTGCCATGGCATGACAGTCACATTTTTTTGAATGTTGGTAACACTGCGCGATTTCGACATTTCGGGCGTGCACCATTCGTAACGCCATCTTCGCCGGGAAAATAGTTAAAAGCCGAAATTTTTTTACTTATAAATTGTAGTTCAGGAAGCATTCAGTTGCTAAATTTACATCTTTACAAAAGTATTGCGCAAAGCAGACTGCTTCAAGTGGTCCCAAAATTTAGCAATCCTCCAAACAATTTTCCACAAGCCCACTTCAAGTAATGATAGAACTCAACTTCAACTACAACCGTTCACAAAACAATAGCAATATCCATTAGGCAAACCTTCGTCAGCACCAAACCGTTAAAATCAACAACAATCTCTGCTCGGCCGTCCCGTTTGCGAGAGTGATGGCCCTTTGTTTTTCGGAAAAAACATTTACTCTTTAGTCGCGTACTTACCGGGAAACCTTGACCAAAGCCGCAACTTGTGGCACGATACAAGTGGAAACAATATAAACATTTGTTTTGCCTGTTTGAAAATATTTATTTCAGTAAAAAGAGAAATAAAAAATTTAAATGAAATTAAAGACTATCTATACAAATCAAACTCTTCAAACTACAGATCTGCCAACCGTTTGATGCTGGCCTTCAGGAGGATTTCTGTTTCCGGCTCAAAAGTAGACCGGATGGAGTCGGCCGAGTAGAACACGCCACTCCGGGTGTTGCTAATATCCTGTATATGAAAGTGTGAGAATTAATTACTAGTCATATCAGTCTGACTGTTTACTGTCCATGAGTGCATATTTGTCTCATTTGCCAAGATAAATTTTCATTTTTAATTTAAACAAATAATTCAAAAAATGGCAAATAAGACAAACATGCAAATACAAATAACACTAAAATGGCTTATCAAACCACCCCCCCTTCACAGACGCCACTTACATTCCACGATTTGGCCTGCATCGGGTGCACCTCGGACCGGGAGATGAGCTCCTTGCCCAGGATGTGGTTGGGGCCGGCTTTCCGGATGACCACCTCGAGCGCGTAGTTGCGGCTTTCCGCTTCGCCACCCTGAAACAGCGCCGAGATGAAGATATCGCCGATGGAGCTGCAAGGGAAGGGGGAGAATCGAAATGAAAATCAAAATGAAAGCCACTGCCCCAGTAATTTCGATGGGATAAGTACGATATAAACAAGGCAGTGGAGCTAGACTTGGTGCGATTGCAATTCCATGGGAGATAAATATAAAAAAAAATTGACTCTATTATAACCAATAAATGACGAAAAAAACTAAATATGTAAAATTAAGCGCTTTTCAATTGTAAGTTTTGTGTTTAAAATGTTGATAAAATTTTTGTCGGAATGAAAAAATATAGTTAATATATAACATTGCAAAATTTTCGCAAAACCAGAATTCCCTGGGCTTTGTCATAATGAGTGTCATAGGTTTGATGCTTGTTTGGCAAAGAGTATGATTTGATTCGATGTGGAATTAAAATCGAAGTGTTCAGTATATTGCTGAAGCTTCCATTTTTACACATGGACACCACTTCATGCTGCGAGAACCCACTTTGGCGCAGTCTCAGGGCTTAATCGATGGCCGGTAAGCTGTCATCGAGACAAGGAGGTTCTCCGATAGTGGAAATATCACATTTGTACAATGAACCGCTACATATGTGATTTTTCCCTATCTTAATGTGGGTGTCAGGTTAGGATGCGGGGTTTTTTTTATTTAGTTTTTGTAGAATTTAAGATTTTAACTATAAATATCAACTTTTTATACTTTGCCTTTAGTTATTTAGAGACAAAATTAGTAACAGTGAATTTAGTAATTCTATTAGAATCGGTGATTTTCATTCAAGTAGCATAATTATGATTTGTCAAAATTTCCGTAGAGTCTCGATCAATCAATAGTGAAATGATATCGGACTAAATTCGTTGATCTGTTGAACTAACGGTTGTCGGATTATGATTGTATCGACCATTGTTGCGAATCGAGGATCTACTGGAATTCTGACGATCAAATGGTCGTCTCTATTCCAATTCACGACTTGTAAAATATGAACTGCTATTATTATTATTATTTTTAAGAAGCCAGACAGGTTTTAAAAGAAACGTTCTAGATTTTTGGCTATTAATTAATATGTCGGGGATTTGAGATAAGAGTAGCTTTCGGATAGGTTGCTTCAAATCTTGTATTCAATTCAAGTTAGGTAGGAATCCGCAATAATTCCGCAATGAATATTTGGACTTATATGAATAATTGAACATTTTGGACTTATGAATAACACACAACTGTGCATTTATTCTAGAGTCAGATCCATACAGCGTCAGTGTTTATTTGGTCGAAGTGTACTAATTCATTGGCAGATCTGATTCTAGTTGTAATGTACGACAAGACTACTGACGGACGTGACAGGACGAGGGCCCAGTTTAGAGGTTTCGACATCAACGATGTGCGGCTGGATCACCCTCCCAAAAAAAAAAAAAAAAAAATTTTCGCAAAACCAGAATTGAAAATTGAAAATATTAATTTAAATTATAATTTATGACAAGTTCAAAGTTTTCCAAAAAATTTGATTTTTTCTCAAATTGGCAACAATGCCAAATATGTTTTGCCCAGTGTCTTTATTAATTCACTAAAACATGTAAAAAATGAAATTTTCAATAATTATGTTTTTGCTTTAACTTCATGTTTGTGTTAAAATGTGAAAAATAGGTATTTCTTAAAATGCTTCTAAACAAACTTAAAAAAATATACAAAATTAAAAACATATACAAATAAAAATATATACAAAAACGATCATTTTGCAGCAATGCATCAATATTTGCATCAATAACTGAAAAGCGATGATAATGCATATGGGACATTCATGCAATCAGGGGCAGTGTAGTACCGTCAAGAGACGAACTTATCTTTATCCAAATAATTAAAATGAATATTAACCCTATACTACTCCATTCTTTTTCGAGAATTTTTATTCTTCCCATGTTTAGAAAATCATTTTAACCCTTTCAAGCCTGACCGTACGAAAATTAAAATGTTTGATTGTTTAATTATTGAATTGTTTAATTGTTTAATTGTTTAATTGTTTAATTGTTTAATTGTTTAATTGTTTAATTGTTTAATTGTTTAATTGTTTAATTGTTTAATTGTTTAATTGTTTAATTGTTTAATTGTTTAATTGTTTAATTGTTTAATTGTTTAATTGTTTAATTGTTTAATTGTTTAACTGTTTAATTGTTTTATTTTCTGATTTTCTAATTGTTTAATTGTTTAATTTTCTAATTGTTTAATTTTCTAATTATTTAATTGTTTAATTTTCTAATTATTTAATTTTCTAATTGATTTTTTTAAATTTCTTGTTCGATTTTAGAAATTTGGAAATAGAAATATAAACAATTGTTTTAATCATCATTATTGATATGTTTCCAGAAAAAAAGCAAAATATTAACAATAGTTCTTTATTTGATTCCAAACGCATTTTTAAGCGTAATTTAGTGTTTTTGAATAGCTTACAATTAATTATAGAAGTTTTTAGCACACAAATTTAAATTAGAAAAAAATCCATGCTGGGAAAAACATTGAAGAAGGAGGATAAATTTGATATTTATGTCCTGGGTGCTGAATAGTGGTAAAACAGCCTCAATTTTGAACTGTCAAAATGGAACCAATTTACTGTTCGCCAAAAGTAGAGAGTATTGTTATCGATCATTAAAAAGTGTTTTTTTGTGCAAGAATGAAAAATGTGTGGCTTTTGAGGACCTGGATTTAAAGTCAAGAAATCTTAAGGAAGTTTAAGGCGAGATCGTCATTTTTTATAATTATGAATGGAAGTTGTTTATGCGGTTGTATCAATCCAGAAGCTGACTTTATTGTTTGATTCCGTTTGAAAACCTGGTTTGGTGAAAATCTTCTCTATTTGTTGGATCAGCTTCGCTAGGATTAGCGATGTTTTTTCGCTGAACCAGGAAGAGCTGCAGGATTCCAAAATCAGCCAGAGAATTCCCGACGCAGTTCTTCGTCACCCGTAAAAAAAAAAATCTCTTCTAACCGATCGAAACGCGACCATTTTCTAGCAAAAATGTCAAAAACTTAATAAAATTAAACACATACTATTGATTATAAAACAGCTCATTTACCAGTAAGAAAACAGTCATGCTTGTGCTTGAACCTAAATTTAGATGTAAACAAAGTGGGATCATTCGAAAATCACGTTACGCATTCTCTCTATTCATCAATTTATGACCAAACGATTGTACGAAATCTGTAATAATGCAATGCATTTTACAGCTTTTTTTTCCTTCAAAATGTTGACTTTGCAATTTCAGCTGGAATTAGTAATTATTGCACCAACCAAACCTCATGCACTCCGGAATTCGCACTTCCAAAGCAATTAGGTTCATAAATCAAATATTTCCCAAGTCGGGAAAATGGTCATTCGACCGTGGCCAGCCCCGCTACGATGCACGTGGCCACCCGCATTCTGGTGCACTAATTTATGACGACCGACCCACCCGCCCCACTTACCTTGGATCCGAGATTAATTTCAGCCAAAATTTACGACCATCCAGCACCAGCACCAGGCAGGCGTTGTCAACAGGTGTCCTGGGCGGCAGCGAAATCTCCGCCGAGGCCGTCCCAAACGAAATGATTGGCGTCCGGTGGCGCTCCGTCACGTGCCGGTCCAGCTCGGAAGCTGTAAATAAACACGGGGCGCTCAGTTTTGAGGGTGGGGTTGCGAAATCCAAGTCGTCTTCCTTACCACCGATCTTATCGTTGCAATACTCGCCAGGACAGCACAAGCTGCACTCGGATTCAATTCCGACGATTCTCTGCTTTTGACCGTTGACGGAAGATGGCACCACCAGTTGGAAGCCACCGTTTTCCGGAATGCTGCTCAGACTTTCGGCCGAGACGTTGCACGACAGGGACGAGGTTGGTCGGCGCGGGGTGGTCGATGTGACCGCAGACAGGCTGTTGCAGGAAGTGGTCAGTTCCGGGGCGAGCCGGTTGGCCGAGGTACAGCGGGGAACGGAGACCGTGTTGTCGCGACTGTTGGGAGGAAAAACAAGTTATTTGCTAAACATTCAAAATATTGAAAGGAATTCTCACTTGAAAATCTCACTCGACGACAGCGACAGCGACTTCCCCTTCAGTGACTGCAAATCTCCCCCGCAAGACTCCCCACAGGCCGCTTTGCTCAAGTTCCCCACCGACGAAGCCTTGCCCATGATCTTCGCCAGAAACTTGTGCGTGTGCGAGTGCAGCGGTTTCCCGCCAGATGGCAAATTCCCTTCGCTATTAAACGGACTTCCGCCGGCGCGGCTCTTCCGGTTGCACTTGGCCAAAAAGGCGTTCCCGCAACTTCCCGTCCCCGCCCTCACTCAGCTGAAACGCCTCCGTAATCGACTGATAGACCTGCTCGGCCAGCAGCGACCTCCCGACAGTGTACTTTTCCCGACAGATGGCGCACTTTTCCGACCGGACGCGACACCTCGAGCAAACCAGGTGACCGTTTTGACACTGGAACACCGGCGGAGGGATCGTGTCGAAGCAGACCGGACACTCGAGGGCCGCCACGATGGTTTGCATGCTGGCCGAGAGGCGCTCCAGGTTGATGGGCATCGGGCCGCAGCACAGGGATTCCGGATTGCAGGTCGGTTCCATGCCGGTGCTCCAGAGCAGCAGCGTGACGGTGTCCGTTTTGGAGCGCACCATGCCAGCCACTTCGGCGATTCGCATGCCCAGGACGTCCTCATTGTTGACCTGGGTTTGAGATGAGAAGAATAATTAGATTGAATTCCAAAATCAACTTTTGACGTTGGTCAGAAGTTTCGATTATTCAAAGCTCGATTCCCTAAAGTTTGATTACACCGACCAACAAAATTTCTGCTCAGGATCAACTCGAGGGGAAGCATGAAGTTTGAGGTCCCCAGAAACACGTGCACTTTGATTTTTTTTTAAATATTTAGGCAGGGCCGAATTGTTTTTCTCCAAAGATTAGGTTTCACGCCGACTCGATTTGGAAGTTAGAAAGTGCACTGTTTACATGGACCATGTAAACAGTGCACACGAGCTGTCAAATGACGTCACGGTGTAAAACCTAATTGTATGGAGATTTATTGCTTCGCTACTCCCACATATTGCATGCAATTTTTGGATTGTATGCAACAGCGATGAACCCCTAATTCTCCATACAAACTTTGGAGAAAAACCATTCGGCCTTGCCTAAATATTTTGAAAAAATCAATGAGTAAGTGTTTCTGGTGACTAAACTTCATGCTTCCCAGTTGACCTATGTATTATAATTTTTGTAGGTCAGTGTTATCTGAAGGTTAGTATGGGACTATGGTTAGTCGATCCATAAACAAAAAAAAAAACATTTTTATTCCTTGCTTTTAACATCAAATTCGAGTTTGCGACCTAATTTCAATCAAATTTGCATGAATATTCAAATTACCAATTTTCCTGAATATTCAATCATCGCCAACTTCACCGCCATCGCTATATCGGAGACATTAGCTTTAACTCTATGACATTTAAAAATAATAGTTTTTTGGATCGGAATAATGATAACCATTCCAATTGAAATTACGTGACAAAATTTCACAAAAATACATATTTTTAACTGTAAAAATCATGCAATGTTTCTCAAACAAATACTCGTAATTTTATTATTGCAATATGTGCATGAAATGATCAGGATTTTGTCATACTTTAAATTTTCATTGAAATACTCAAAGTTTTTTTACAAAACTACGTATTTAAAAAAATATTCTTAATTTCAGTTATGTTCAATATGGGTATCAAATGAACGTAATTTTTTTGGATTCCAAAGGAATAACACTTTTTTATAGACGCAAAATTGAAACAAAACTGCATATTTTTGGAAAAGTTATCAAAGCATTATTTTTTAAATGTACAAAATACTTAATATTTTGAAAATGTATGGTTTTTCCTATTATTTTTTTTTAATTTAAGGAAAAATTCTCGATTATATCATACTTAAATTGAAAAAAATCTGTAATTTTTCAAAAATACGTAGTTTTGTGAAAATTTAAAGAATTTAAAAAAAAAACAAAATATATGAATCCCTTTAAAAAAAATTACCCGTGTTACAATAACTAAAATTTTGAGTAAATTTTCAAAAATACCTAGTTTTGTGATTTTTTATTATAAACAAAAAAAAATATGAATTAATTCTTGACATTTATGAAAAAATCTTGCATATTTTATACTCATAGTTGTGAAAGTTTTGAGTACAGTCCATACTCGATTATCTTTGTCACTTCGGATAGTCGAATCACAAAAATATTGAAAAAATGCATTATGTAATTTGAAAGGCCATCAACTAATTAAATTTAACTAAGGCCGATGCGAATATTTTTCAAAGTTTTTGTCGGCTCTGGCCGGGGTCGAGGGGACAAAAAATAGAAAAATTGAATAAACAAGCCATAGTCTCAAAACTTGAATGCAAAAAGTGTTTCAAAATGCATTTTACACTAGTTTAGTTGTTTTGCAATCATTTGTCTTCAAAAAGTGTAAGAAATTGACCAAAACAAAAATTTGAACAACAAAAAAACTTTTTGTAATATTAAAGATTAATTTTTTTCAAAAATTCAAAGGATTTTAAAATAAACCCAAACATGAAAGAAAAGATTCTAAACGCAAGGGGATGAATTTTAAATTGATTTCAGATGAATGCACTTAAATTTTAATACTTTTGATGTTTTTTTAAATATTTTACTTTTGCAAACTGATTTTTCAGGCTTACTTTGATGAGGGCAGGGGTGGGGGGGGTTGGGTGACAAAAACTTTAATTAAAATTTGTACCAACCTAAAATGGAGTCGCAGAACTCATATCACTTGATTGTTTTAGTTTTTAGTTTTTAGTTTTATTTTTAGTTTTTAGTTTTTAGTTTTTAGTTTTTAGTTTTTAGTTTTTAGTTTTTGGTTTTAGTTTTTAGTTTTAAGTTTTTATTTTTTGGTTTTTAGTTTTTAGTTTTTAGTTTTAGTACACTCTATAGAGAAACTCAGCCACAAGCTTCCCAAAGACCTCAACGTCAACAGTCTCGTCCAAAGCTCCCACAGCAGCACGGTGTACAAAACTCACCTCAAGCACGCAGTCACCGGCCTTCAATCCGGTCACCTCAGCCGGCGACTCTTCGTCCACTCCACTGACCTAGAGCAAAAAGTAAAAAGCGCGAAAAAAGAAGGAAATAAAAAAAAAGCGAGAGTGTCAGTTACCTCAGCTCGATGCACAACACAACAGATTTCATGTAACGTAATAACTGGTTGGTGGAGATTTTTTTACTCGAAAATAAGGTTGAAATGCGTTGAACGGTGTCGTTGAGAAAATGTACTCAATAATTATTGATGAAATCCGATGTAATTGAAATGAATTTAAAAAAAAAATTAGAAAAAAATCACATCAGAAAGGTTCTCATTTTTATCCACGATCTACCACCATGAACCGCAACTGCAGTTCATCTTTCACAGAACAACCATATACTAGAGTAACAACACCAACGACTTCTTCACGGCCAAGGTCTCTCAACAGCCTGTGGCAAAAAAAAAAAGATGATTCTATGGTCATGTGATTAGCCACATCGCTTGTAAACTCGAACTGTATAAGTATATATTTTTGGTAGTTTTATGGACGCGGGATGACTAGAAATGCACCTTGACGTCAAAACCGGTTTGATCATCGTGTTTAATGAGCTAATTTGATAATTTTGTTTACAGATTTGGTTAGCGAGTGAGAAATCAATTTTGCTTTGAGGAAAATTTCCACTTGAAAATAGTTTGAAGCTCTTGAACCATGATTTCAATTCTTTTGACAATTATTGCATACTATTTTTGCTTATTTTTAAATTCAAGCTTATGAGATTCTTCAAAACCAAATAAACGAAATTTCTGTTTGAAGATTGTCCACGCATGAGCCCACAAGATACAAGATACTGAATAAACAAATATGCCATCATATAAAAAAGTTGAATTTTGGAATGTTGAAAATTTGGTAGGTTGAATATTACCTCTTTTTTGAGTAATATAACCTAAAAATGTGTAAAAATTTAAACCTGATGAATATTCATCAGAAACTGACGAAAATTCATAATTTTCAGATGTAATATTAAAATTTTTTGACACAAAATCAGTCACCATATTCTGATGAATATTAGCATCATTTTTTTCTGTGCAGACAAAATTAACGTGTCAAAACTCGTCCCAATTTAAAAAAAAAATATGAAAATTGTCGATGACCTTGATTTTTTTTCTTATCTTTCAAGATACTAACAAAATAGGATTTTATATACAGCAATTCCCCATGAAAACAGCATGGAAAAAAACAATAGTCCTCTGATCGGGCTCAAAATTTTTCTGGGGGTTCCCTGGCCGAAATAATTAGACCCGTATTTTTTTGTTTGGCCATTAGGGTGACCTACGCCGTGTTAGGGTGGTCTGAAAAATGGCCATTTTCGTCGATTTTCGCAAAAACCACTTTTTTCGAAAAATCATAACTCCTCGCCATTTTAACCGATTTCAATTGTCTTATACGCAAATGAAAGGTGATAAAATGGCCTTTCAAAATAGTAAGAAGTTTCAAAAATCTAGCCTAACATATGAAATAACATACTAAAAATGGGAGGAGCTCATTAACAGGATTCCGAGATATGATTTTTGAAAATAAAATCCGTGTTTTTGACGCGCCGCTAAAACCGGAGAATGACGAAAATGGCAAAAATCAACTTTTTCACTAAAACTGCGATAACTTAAAATTTTTAGCGATAACCTATACATGTCTGGGTACCAAAAGTTGCGTCTTTTAATTACGAAAATTTTGGTACCCAAACATCTATAGGTCATCGCTGAAATTTTAAGGTTATCGCAGTTTTAGTGAAAAAATTGATTTATTGCCATTTTCGTCATTCTCCGGTTTTTTGACTCCTCCCATTTTTTGGTATGTTATGTAAAAATGTCCGGGAATCCGATAAAAATATTTCCAGTCATAGGCTCTTTGGTCCAGACACCATCAAAACGGCATTTTAAAGTTTCATACGCCCTTTTCATATGTTAGGCTAGATTTTGAAACTTCTTACTATTTTTCTTTGAAAGGCCAACTTATCACCTTTCATTTGCGTGTAATACAATTGAAATCGGTTAAAATGGTGAGGAGTTATGATTTTTCGAAAAAAGTGGTTTTGCGAAAATCGACGAAAATTGCCATTTTCGGACCACCTAACACGGCGTAGGTCACCTAATGGCCAAACAAAAAAACGGGTCTAATTATTTCGGCCAGGAACCCCATGAAAATTTTAAGCCCGATCCGAGCACTTTTGTTTTTTCCATGCTGTTTTCGTGAAATTGCTGTATAATTGTTTTTATTATTAAATATTTGATTTCTGAACCAAGCATAATTTTCATTGGTGTTAATATCGGTTATGACATTTTAAATATTTCTTTTTCACATTTTTCATAACTTTTGGACGTATTTTCAATGGTCAAGTTTTGTAAATTTGTTGTGTTAACATTTCACAAAATTTCACTTCTGATAATCGAATTTTTTTATCAAGATGGCGGTGATGAAATATTGAAAAAATGCATTTTTAATTTAAAAGGCAATCAACCATCCAAATTTGACTGGTGTAGCAGAACTCGAATTTGATGTTAAAAGTAAGAAAATAAAATAAAACGAAAAAAAATGTTTTTGTTCGTGATTCGATTATCCGAAGTCCCAAACAAAACATCGGATAATCGAGGCTTCGGAAAATCGAGTCTGGACTCTATGTATTTCCTTTAAAAGTCTCTATTTGGTAAGTATCTTGTTGATTTTGAGACTTTTTAGTGCAGATTTAAAAGTTTCGTGCACTTTCAAGCATAATCTATTGTATAAATTAGTGAAATTTATGCAAAAATTTACTGCGTGAATTATTTACTATGAAAATATGTCAAAAAGATAAAAACATTATTTAGTGACAAATTAAGTATTTTTATCCCACTTTAAATGGCTTTCCAATGAAAATTAAATCATTTTGGTTGTATTGTTCATCCCGTTCATCCATACATAATTTCAAACAATTCCCTGATGGTTATTCCATACGAACACTGAAATAAAAAAAAAGTACCAAATTCCTAAATTCTAAGAATTATGGCTGCTTTCCTTATTTAGTAATCGGGTTTTTTGAATTACTTAATAAGAAAAGGAGGCAAAATTCCTAGAATTTAGGAATGTTGTACTTTTTATTTCGGTGAAGAGTATAAATATTCAAAATATGTATTTTTTTGCTCTTTAATTAATAAGTTTGATAAGTTTTATTTTTAGAAAAAAATTGTACTATATTTAAAAATAACGCATTTTTGACTAAAAGTTGGATTTGTCTTTTGATATTTTTAACATTTATAATATATTTCAGCGGACCAAAATAAAATATGAATTAAATGAAAATTTTTGTTACTTAATTGCCTTTATCATTACAAACAAATTTGCCCAAGAGACCAATCGCCCAGAAAAACCTCGAAATATCACTGAGAAAAAATGATTGTATAAATAGTCAAGATTTTTTGAATCGTTTATTTGACAACATTTCTGGAAATTAATAAAAAAATACTTCGATACTTCCCGTAGATTTGGAGATACTAAAATTTGTGCACCGTTTATCCATATTTGGCATATTGTGTCATCCATTTTATTTTTTGTAATATTTTTAAAAACAGTATTTTGCTCTACCTGTGAACAATATATTCAAATCAAATATGTCTCAAATTAATGCTTTATAACTTAAGGTTTCAGTCAAACTTGTTTGTTCAAATTAGTTAATTTAGCTTTCAAACGATGAACAAATTTTTGACAAATAATTATTTAAATTTTCTTTTTGCAATTCCGTCGTGAAACTGCATACTTTTCCTGTCATTCTTGAATGACGAAATAGCCTACTTTTCTGTACCAGAAATAACAGAATCAAATAGCAACACTTTTCAAAATAAATGCTGAAAAGTTCTACTTTTCAGCACTGAAATGGGTGCTGAAAAGTTGAACTTTTTAGCACTTGTTTCGAAAAGTAACGCTTTTCAACATTTTTGATTTAAACGATTTATTGACAATATACATGAAAATTTGACTTATATTTCACTCAATGGGTGTTTTCGGAATTGCAAAAAATGTTGTATGGGACTCGTTGCAAAACTTGATTTTTCAGCACTCGTCGTATTCATCCAACTCGGTGAACCTCGTTGGATAAATGTACGACTCGTGCTGAAAAAATCC
>NC_051861.1:7399818-7539818 GCF_015732765.1 Culex quinquefasciatus
CAGATCTACTAAATGCTTTTGAAGTAAAAAAGTTTAAGAGAAATTTTAGGTTTTACTTCATTTCACGATAGTTTCAGGTTTTGACATTGAAAATCGGAAAACGACGCTGTTTTGGTGATGTACACAGTAAAAAATTGTAACATTACATTTGGGAATGTGGACAGCTTTTGAACCAGAAAAAAATAACATTTGCTTTGAAAATGTTTAAAATTTCATCTTTCTTGTGTAATTGAACTCATTTCACATGGATTTATGTTAAATTACTTCTAACAGAGGTTATGGTAAACCATGAGTATTTCATTTTTCCAAAGCTAAACTTTTTTTAAACTGAGTAAAGAAAACATTTTTTCCTGATTTGTATCTCAATAATCCATTGGATCAATCTCCAATGTCTTCGAAGCTAATTTACAGGAAAAAATCAGATTTTTTCGAACATTATTTCAGAGCTGGTCAAACATAGTCATGACTTCTTCAGCTAAAAAAAGTCGCCCATATTACAAAAAAAATCAAGGCATCAAATTTCTTTAAAAGTACTTGCATTCAAACATAAAATTAATTTTTTTGAGAATCATGGCGTTAACGAAAATTTGGCAAAACTGCCAATTTTTTCAATTAAAACCATCTTGTGCCATAGCTGAAAAGATGGCATTTTTGTCATCTAAAAAAAAATAATATAAAAATTGATACTACTAGCCATAGCTTCGACATTTGAATGAAAGAATTTCGACGAAAACCAAAATTTTAGCAAATTATTTTTTTTGTTGTACTGCACAAATTCAAATATACTAAAATGATTCAAACCCATAGAAATGCATTTTAAATTAGTTTCTGCTGATTGCACTTGAATTTCCGTTGAAATTTTTAAGTTTCAAGGGTGGGAAAGGGGAGGGGTAACAAAAACTTTTAAAAATATTTGCTACAGCCTTACTTGTTGGTGTGAATGGTCGAATTGAAAATGAGTTATTTTATGGAGTGCAACAATTTTCTTTTCGATCAAAATCAGTTTTCAAGGTACAGATTTTTGAAGATTTTAAGGCTGGTACAAATTTTATTTAAAGTTTTTGTCTCCTCCCCACCTTCCCCCTTAAATGTTCGCCCGAAAAATCAGGGGGCAAATTTTTTTTTTTCAAAAAACTTCAAAATGTTGATGGAATCAGCAATCAGCTGTAATCAATTTTAAAATGAATTTCCCTGCGTTTAGAATCATTTTTAGCATGTTTGGGTTGATTTAAAAATCTTTTGAATTTTTGAAAATTTTCGATGTTCATTATCGCAAAAAGTCTTTTTCGCTAAAATTTTGTTTTCGTCAAATCTTTAATTTTTGAAAATTAATGATTGTTAAACAACTGAACTAGTGTAAAATGCATTTTAAAACACTTTTTAATGAAAATGTTGAAACTATGGCTTGTTATTTCAATATTTTTTTCATTTTTTGCCCTACGCATTTGACGTCTTGACGACTTAATCCTTGCATTTTACAGTCACTGGAATCAGCCTCAAGCTTAATTATTTGGTTTAGTTTTTCGTATATGGTTTCCTTTAGTATAGTTGTACATGACTAACTGCAGTTTGAACAATTTTCTAATGTTTTGTAAACAAAAATAACCAGCTTTTGTAAACATGCTCCATTTTGGTATAAAAAAGAATATTTTTAAGATTTTAAATATTTTACATGCTAAACTTGTTATATTTTGAACAAAACCGTACAGATTTTATGTGAAATTGCTGTAACTGATAGAAAATCTAAAGTTTGGATTAACGAGAAACATTTTTCATAAGATTCGAATAATTCGAAGCGTACATCTGAATAAATACCCTTATCAGCCAAACATAGTTGAATGAATTTATGTAAAAGTTCATAATTTAAAAAAATTGACAGAGTTATGTGCCATACAAAAAAGAGGATCAAGTCTCCCCACTCTCCCTACTGTACATTGAAAGTTCACAAAAATTCAAAAGATTTTAAACAAACCCAAATATACTAAAATTGTTGTTACGCCCGTGTGGATCAATCGGACCGCGCACTGGACTCACAATCCAGAGTTCGCTGGTTCGAATCCGCGGCGGGCGCTCTAAAATTCTTTGTGTAAATATGGGTATTCGGCGCCGTCGCTCCGTGCCATACTTTCATACACTTAGGAGCCCAGGGCGGCGAAGTCCTTGTAGATAAAAAGGAAGACACTAGGGTTGGTACTAGCAATGGTGGCCGACAGCTATAAAGTCAACTTCGTTTTTTTTAAATATACTAAAATGATTCAAAACCAATTTCAAAACGCAGGGAAATGCATTTTAAATTAGTTTCTGCTAATTGCACTTGAGTTTCCGTTGGAATTTTAAAGTGTAACAAAAACTTTAAAAAATATTTGCAGCAGCCTTACTTGTTTGTGTGAATGGTAGAATTTAAAATGGATAATTTTTTTGGAGCGCAACAATTTTTTTCTTTGGGTCCTGCAACCTAAGACCAAAGACACTTAATCGATCAAAATCAGTTTTCAAGGTGCAGAATTTTGAACATTTTTACAGACTTTTTGTATGGACAGTTGCCAAAACTATTTGGAGATTGTATGGACAAAGTAATGTTCAAAATGTCTTCTTTGGTCATATAAAATGTTCATACAAAGTTTCAATCAAAAAAATCAAATCAAATTATTCGCTCTACAGCATTGCCTTGGCGTTCTCGATTGCGAGATTCCTACTCGAAACTAGGTGTTCGAAGGCTTGATTGTTGAGGCAATTACAAACCTCTTTTACACCTTAGCTTCCATCCACCCCGGGATTCGAACTGACGACTTTTGGATTGTTAGTCCAACTGCCTACCAGCGACTCCACCGAGGCAGGACCCAGGGAGACGACTCCTACACCTGGACTGAGCTAACGACCTAACCTTTTTAGGTTAGTCCGGGGCCAACATTTACTTCCCGTCCGACGGAAGGCGTGATCAGGCAAATCTCGTCTCGAAAAATGCCACCGGGACCGTCTGGGATCGAACCCAGGCCGACTGGGTGAGAGGCAATCACGCTTACCCCTACACCACGGTCCCCCCCCATACAAAGTTTCATCAACATAAAAAATACAAAACATAAATTTGCCATTATTTTGCTCGTTCTTGGGAGAATTTCTCTACTGCAGATAATCTTGAAATTACTTTTCCTTTCGATGGAACAAAAATTTCAATTAAAATGTTCAATCATTTTTATAAAATTACTCAAAAGAGTTCACATTATCATAAATATGGTCCCGTTAAATAAGGTGACAATTTGTATCTTATTTGTTTCTTATCCAATCCTCAAGTAATTTGAGAATATTTGTGTTTGTTTAATATTTCATCGCTGTTGCTAAAATTTGCCGTATCTTTCTATTTCGGCTCAATTAAAAAGAAACAGAAATAACAATTCTTGACTTTTTTTTGATAAGGTCCTATAAACAAATGTAAACATTGAGTGTATCCCGCTTACTCCGATGGACTTTGACATAAGGTGTGAAAGGGATATACTCAATGTTTACATTTGTTTATAGGACCTTATCAAAAAAAAGTCAAGAATTTTGTATTGTTGGTTATAGTTCATCGGTTCATCAATTCATGGTGTGTTTTTGACCTGCTGACCGATAAAACCTCACACCCAAATCATCGCCACCACCGATGGGTGCCAATCGTGTCATCACATCAAATCTCAAACCTCCAAACATGGGCCCCACAATCTACAACAATCCTAAACCACACACAACACCACCTTGTCAAACATGCATCACCGAGTTCACCACTTAATTACTGGAATCTTCTCGCTTCAAATGCACTAGATATTATCTTCAACCGCCAAAGTGAAGACACACTCACTGGACACTGTGAATGAACCCTTTTTTAATGCTCAAACAAACGTTGATTACTAAATTATAGACATTTCATCACACTCTCTTCACGTTGGTCAATGGGTCACTTTTCAATCATTCTATAAAATAGTCAGCAGACCTTTTGAAGTTCTTCGGTTTTTGATGAATTAACACTTTTCTTTTAGTCAAATATTAACACAAAGTCGTATTCAAATTGCTTAACCCATTCTGTGTGCCCAATAAAATCGGTAAAACCAAACAAAATTGTTATACAACACTATTAAGTAGCACACCTCCTCCTCCTCCTGCTTCAGTGGCCAGCCGAGAGTTAGTTCTGCTGACACGCCACGGCGTGGTTGACCAACCCCAACGAACGCGAACTATGCGGTACTCGAAGAAATGCCGAACCACGGGCGGTGGTTACTGGTGTAGGTACGTCCAACCGGCTTAACGATTCGCGGAGAACTGAGCAGGGCTTAGCAAACGCGCGCGCCAGCTGGTTGAGCTGGGTTTGAGCGAGCTGGATGAGTCAAGAGTAGGCTAGCGCTAGGGTTAGGGTGACCTGGGAAAAGGGTAATTAATGTGAGACTTGATCATAAAAAAAACAAAAAAAAATTAAATTCTACGTTTTGGATTGATGACTTCGAAATTGATCATTAGACTGTTCCAAAGAGATCTGGGAATAATCCAAGATGGCGGCCAATATGGCGAAAATTCTTTCTAGCCCTTCGGACAATCGTAAATATTCCACAGAATTTATCAGGACGCAGAACAGCGTGTTTGCAAATGAGTTCAAAACGGTGAAACTCGCTCAACTCAAAACCATATTCACAGTGCAATTCCGCATACATTTGCATAACCCACTTATCATCCACCTAGGTAAATCACGAACTGCACGACATTCCAAGTGACGATGATGACTATCTCGCCGGGTTAAATCGATCGGACCGATTTGACGTGATCGATTAGCGGTAAACTGTTGACGGGCTGGCTGGAAGTCGCTGACAGGTGCCCACACAATTGTACAAGGTATCAGAAAAAAAACCGCTGCATGTTTTGCGACTGCGATGCGAATCAGTCCGATTTCCTTGCGCGGCTTAATCACAGCGACTAAACTATGCTTGTTTTGTTTGCATTTTGTTACACCACTATAGAGGGTGGAAAAACAACAGGAAATTAGCGAAAGCATGTTTGCATGGTTTGTAAGTGGTTGTAACAATGTTGCCGGGAATGTTTCGCGGTGAAATGTGTGATTAATTTGTGTATCCAAAGACAAGAGAGAAAAAACAGTAACAGAATTTTTGAGTCGTTAGGCATCTGTACTAAGTAAACATGGCAAATTAAGAGGAATAAACACGCACAAACGTTATAACTTGTCCTCCAACCGAACCAGGTCAACAACCGCCTGGAGATTGTGAATCAGAATCCGAAGATGATGCTGCATGGTCATCTGATTTATGACTGTAGAAGTTGTGGGAAAGTACAGAAATGTATTTTTTCACGATCACACCACGTGATACGTGACTAAACAATTCTGCATGCAGAATTTATAGGTGCCCATCCTCTGTATTCCTTTCATATAGATAAATACAAAGAATTGGCACTTCGTCAGCTGTGTGCTATCTTGTGACAACGACCATTTAGTACTATTCGAGAAAGTCGATTTTTAAAGTTTGATGATAAATATTTTCAAAACTATGAATGGTATAGCCAAACCTTTTGAAGCAATCGGTTCGTATACTATCGCTTAACAAACGCTCCAAGTTTCAACTGATTTGGTTACACCAGTTAAAAGATACAGAAAATTATGTAATCAAAAATCTGAAAAGCACGTGTCACAAGTGTGTTTCGAAAGTAAAATTGTACTACGTGTCACAAGCGGCACAGAATTCCCATACAAACTAAAATAGGCTTAAATCAATAGTTTAACCGACTTAATCAGTATATTTTCAAAAACAAAAGACTGCATTGCTTTTAGAAAGTGTGTATCAACATAAATTTGTGAAAAACAAGACAAATTTTCCACATTTTCCAACAACATGTATGACGTGTCACAAGTGTGCACAATCATTTTGATGATAAATTGGTCTATGTCCCAAGTGTGTATTGCGATATCAGGGAAACGGAAGCGAGTTTCCAAATTCGGGTTAAAGCATCTTGTAGTGTTTGTTGAGTATAGCAAAACGTCATAATTAACTCATTTTAGACCAAAATGGTCTATGTCACAAGATAGCACACAGCTGACGACTTGATAACTATCTCAATCAAGCTGTTTAAACCGTGCAAGAAAGAATTTTGAAAACAATATTGTATTTTTTGTCAATATGACCCATAAGACATGAAAGGATACAAGTAGCACGACGTTCTAATAATGTTCAATTAGATCACTGATCTAATCCGATTAGGATCGAACACAATTGGCGATTTTTCCTATCTGGATTCAATTACTCAGTAAAGGGAAGGTAGTATATCGTCACAAGCTGGACTTTATCACGACTCCTAAAGGAGGCGACCAAGAGGCGACCTTTGCACAGTAAAATATTGTGTAAATTTGGAAAGTTTAATATTAGGGGAGTTTGGGGTAATATGGATGACAGTGGGGGTCATCGAAGCAATCTGTGCCTGTGGTCGGACGCGTTTTTTGTTTGCTGTCATTTTCATCCTTCCGATAAATTTAAAACTTTCTTCAAAATGTGTGTTTAATAAGTTGAAATACAAAGTTCTCGTTACTATTCGGGTGCAAGACATTTACAGTGGGAGTGAATTGGAAGCTATTTTTATGGAACATGAAAAATTCGATTCCACGACAAGAGAACAAGAAAACCAAGACAACATTCGCGATGTGGCCATCCATTCAAGCGTTCCTGTGAGTCCAGTTCCTGCCAGGAAGGCGTCGGGGATGTATCTGATGGCTGATCCTTGCCGACAACAGCGTCAATCAAGAATTACTGAAGAAGGTTTGGGTGGTGATCTTCGTCCTGCCACTCCAAAGTCGTGATTGCTGTATATCGTGCGGTACCAGTACTGTCGAAAGTTCTGCTGATCAAGACCGATTCAAGACAAGAACTCAAGTAAAGTGAAGATTCAAGTGTAACGTGGCGAGACGATTGGAGTTGTTTTTGAAGATTTCGTGTTTTTGGTGAGAGCTTTCCATTATTATTTTCAAATAACTCTTTCATCTATTCTAACATTCATACATTTCAATGAAGACAACTACGCCACTTTACTATATACGCGGTAGGGTGTTCCCTTGGTCGTTCGCTGTGAGTTGTGGATTGCCTGCTTCTCTAATGAAGGTTCGACTGAGGGGGCATGCTTATTAATTTCTCGTCGCTCCATACCCTCAGTGACGTGATGGGAGAAAGGGCGTCTATGCGAAGTGTCCCTACACCCGCTACAAATTTCTGGCGCTAGGGGAGGGTAGAGGGATACCATTTTGATCTATGCGCCGGTATTTGTAGCACTAAAATTCGTGCAAAAAAACTTATGCACGTGGGTGTACAGATTACGGAGTAAAAGATGATCGAATTGTTCACCTAGCGCTCACATGTGTTCCAGGACCAAGTTGCCTGCGGGTATGGGGATCATACATACATACATACATACATATGGACGACAGTAGGGGTGATTTGGACACCCCTTTAATAATATTTTTTCTTCGGATATTAAGTGAAAAAGGCAGCTTAAGTGATGAGACTAATCAAAGTTATGGCCTCGTGGTATGGATAAACCAAAAAAGTTGGAATATGTTAAGTAGTTTTGGTAAAATATTTAAAAGTTTCCAAAGGCCGGTTGGCACTGTTCTTATATTTGAGGGTTAGGAAATAAGGGTTTTCAGGGATTCTTTGGCAATAAAGTGGACAATTTTTGTTTAAGGGGGTTGTCTGGACGATGCCTGAGATATGTACGTATAAATATTTTGCATTTTATCAATATTCATCATCCAAAACTTGCATTTTTTCATAGAACATGTCATGCGGATAATTTGGACATACCTGTCAGACAAAAAAAAGTAATTTTCATGGTTGGTTAAGTTTTTAAAGGAAATAAGATAAATTTAAAGGGATTTAAAATGTCAAAACACTCAAAAGATAAATTCATTTGAATATTCGAATGGATGAAAATATGACATGATTTGTTGTTCAATTAGACTCTTATGTTGATGGTCTTTAATTATATTCTATGAAATTTCTAATGCTTTTTTTAAATAATTTTCTATGAATTTTTTAATGCTAGTTAACAATAATATTTAAATTTGAAATGCTACGGAATGTAAAATTATAAAATGGATCATTTCAGATTAATTAGTTCTTCATAGAGATTGGTTTAGTTAAATCCAAACGATATCTTAATCACTAAAACCATACTTGTACCTTAACCAGAATCAATGTCTAAATTATTTCAGAATGAAGGTTTGAATTATTTATAGTACACATAATTATTTATCTATCTTCCTATTAAATTATAATTCTATCACAAAATCATTATTTATTGAAAAACACGTGAGCAAAAAAACACTATCAAAAGATAAAAAAACATACTTAAATATCAAATGTTAAACTTATTCTTCAACATGTGTCCAAATTACCCTTAAAAGGTGTTCAAATTACCCCACAAAATGTGTCCATATTACCCCACAAGGCATGTCCAATGCTTTAAAAGATTCGTTCCAGAGAAATCAACGAAATACGAAGCGTAACGCCTGAGCGTAATCGGGGTTTTAGAGCACAGCGTATTTTCTAGAACAACCTTGTCAGGAAAAATAGTCATCGCTACTTTTAAATGTGTCTTATAAGAAATTTTCTCAGCTTTCCAATGCTTCTAAGAGCAAAATTTTTCATCAAGAAATTTCTGAGAAATCTTTATTTTAAGTTTTTGTTTAAAAATCCTTCATCATTTATTGAAAACTTTTAAAAACAGTTCAGAAAACTAGTTAAATGATGTGTTTTATGTGTCTTTTACTCATCAGAATGGGCAAAATAAGACAAGAAACAAATTTGGAGAATGTTGCAAATCACTAAACATTTTTAAAATTATATTTCAACTGAGTTTTGAACTTGTGGAATTTATTCAGTAATTAGAATTATAAAACCGTATTTAAATGAAAATTTTACTACAATTAATAGATTATTACATAATTTTTGTCAACATATATCACGTGTCTGCTCTGATTTGGCTGATACTACCAAATTTTTTGCAGGTGTGAGATTGTTATTGCATTTTTATGAATAAACAAGCCTTACCCGACAAACTTCGTTCTGCCTTTTATTCGTTTGTTGACGTATAGCTTGTTTGCTTATTCAGCCTCCTGTGATCAAAATTTGAGTTTACGTAAATGTTCCCATACAATCTGCAAATGCTAAGGAATCGGTCCCAGAGTGGCTAAAGTGGCATTTTTTAGCATATAAACCTTCCTTGGGCTTACACGAACCTAACGCAACAAAGAGCACCTCGATCCGACGCTCCGTATTGAACTGATTCGCGTTCGAACAAAACCGTCGAAATTTTTTATATATATAGATAGATATGATATTTATTTTGTTTAAGCAAATATCACCAGGATTTAACCATTAACCAGGAACATAGATACAAAACATGATTTAAAATCGGAAATGTACTACAAATTAATGTTGCATGCTTCAAAAGTCATATTTTCATAGGTATAAAGTAAATATATATTTTTGTTACTGTTGAAAGTATCATTAAAATTTTGTGTTTCAACTGAGAACGTTGCAAACGAACGAAAAAATTTTTTTGTTAAATCAAAATAAAATATTGATTTTAACAAAAATCAAACAGAAGCCTCAATACAAGCTATTTGAAAAAAACTCGAGATACTTGTAAACGTTTTTAAAACAGATAATACTTCTATAACATTGCAGATTACTTGATCATTTCATACCAAAAACTAAAAAAAAAACTTTCATTCTCTTGAAAAGTAATTCTCCTGTAATTTTAAGTTCAATTTCAAGTAAATAACATGTTTTGGTATCCATGCAACTGGTTGATGTTTGGTTAAGGAAATATGATATTTATTCATTAAATCTAAATTTTTGTAATAATCTATTAAGTCTTGTAAACATATATTTAAATACGGTTTTCTGATTTTAATTTCTGAATAAATCCCGCATATTCAGAAACTCAATTAAAACTTAATTTTTTAAATATTTAGCAATTTGCAACCTTTTACAAAGTTGTTTATTGTATAATTTTGCACATTTTTATGAGTAAATGACACATAGAACACGTCAAGTTTTGACAAGTTTCCTAAACTGTTATTAAAAAGTTTCCAATAAATGATGAAGGATTTTAAAACAAAAAACATAAAATAAAGATATCTCAGAAATTCTCGATGAAACATTTCGCTCTTAGAAGCATTGGAAAGCTGAGAAAATTTCATAAGACACATTTGAAAGTAGCGATGACTAATTTTTCTTCTTAAGGTTGCCTAGAAAACACACCGTGAGTATACAGAGAAACCTCTTTTTACGGGGAGGCGTTACGTTTTTTATTTCGTCGATTTCTCTTAAGCCATACAACGGTTTTGCAGGCTTCAAAAAACGTTTTGTAGATCTGATCAAAACCTACGAATTGCTTTCAAAAGATTGCAAAAAAGTTACGTCGTTCCTGAGAAACCGACAAATTAGAAGAAGAAAAAGTATCGTATCGCGCAAAAAGAGGATTCTCTATATTTTAAACCTCTTTTAAAGTGTTATTCGACTTTATCATCTATAAATAAAGAAATATTGCATCATAGTCATCAAGTAAGGCCATTGTAATTTTTTTCAAAACTTTCCCAAAAAAAGAGCGAAAGAATAATTGACTAAAATTTATTGTAAACTATTCAGCATCCATTGTATAACTCCTAATTATGCATTTTGAAACAAGTAAAATCTATTTGATCTTTTTACATTTTTTTATTTTGGGACCACAGATCGGTAAGAATTTAGAAAATTTACTACTTTTGCATCAAACGCATTAAATTTATCAAATTAAAAATGTTTTTAGGCAGTTCATGCTCAAAAGCATATTTTCAAAGAAAAATACATTTTTGATAAACTAATCAAAATAAAAAAAGTCTTTTGATGAGTTTTTGATCGACTCTTAGAAAACTGTGTATACAAACTAGAGATCTAATAGCCTTCATATCCCCTATCCATGTCTATTATAACAAACCTCTCAGGCTATCCAGATTTTTAAGCGAAGAAGGCGTTACTCCCCAAATGTCAAAATCACGCAGTGGAATCAACATTGCAACAAAAAGTTTGCCATGGCATGACAGTCACATTTTTTTGAATGTTGGTAACACTGCGCGATTTCGACATTTCGGGCGTGCACCATTCGTAACGCCATCTTCGCTTAAAAATCGGGAAAATAGTTAAAAAGCCGAAATTTTTTTACTTATAAATTGTAGTTCAGGAAGCATTCAGTTGCTAAATTTACATCTTTACAAAAGTATTGCGCAAAGCAGACTGCTTCAAGTGGTCCCAAAATTTAGCAATCCTCCAAACAATTTTCCACAAGCCCACTTCAAGTAATGATAGAACTCAACTTCAACTACAACCGTTCACAAAACAATAGCAATATCCATTAGGCAAACCTTCGTCAGCACCAAACCGTTAAAATCAACAACAATCTCTGCTCGGCCGTCCCGTTTGCGAGAGTGATGGCCCTTTTGTTTTTCGGAAAAAACATTTACTCTTTAGTCGCGTACTTACCGGGGAAACCTTGACCAAAGCCGCAACTTGTGGCACGATACAAGTGGAAACAATATAAACATTTGTTTTGCCTGTTTGAAAATATTTATTTCAGTAAAACTTAGAATTAAATAAAAAATTTAAATGAAATTAAAGACTATCTATACAAATCAAACTCTTCAAACTACAGATCTGCCAACCGTTTGATGCTGGCCTTCAGGAGGATTTCTGTTTCCGGCTCAAAAGTAGACCGGATGGAGTCGGCCGAGTAGAACACGCCACTCCGGGTGTTGCTAATATCCTGTATATGAAAGTGTGAGAATTAATTACTAGTCATATCAGTCTGACTGTTTACTGTCCATGAGTGCATATTTGTCTCATTTGCCAAGATAAATTTTCATTTTTAATTTAAACAAATAATTCAAAAAATGGCAAATAAGACAAACATGCAAATACAAATAACACTAAAATGGCTTATCAAACCACCCCCCCTTCACAGACGCCACTTACATTCCACGATTTGGCCTGCATCGGGTGCACCTCGGACCGGGAGATGAGCTCCTTGCCCAGGATGTGGTTGGGGCCGGCTTTCCGGATGACCACCTCGAGCGCGTAGTTGCGGCTTTCCGCTTCGCCACCCTGAAACAGCGCCGAGATGAAGATATCGCCGATGGAGCTGCAAGGGAAGGGGGAGGGAGAATCGAAATGAAAATCAAAATGAAAGCCACTGCCCCAGTAATTTCGATGGGATAAGTACGATATAAACAAGGCAGTGGAGCTAGACTTGGTGCGATTGCAATTCCATGGGAGATAAATATAAAAAAAAATTGACTCTATTATAACCAATAAATGACGAAAAAAACTAAATATGTAAAATTAAGCGCTTTTCAATTGTAAGTTTTGTGTTTAAAATGTTGATAAAATTTTTGTCGGAATGAAAAAATATAGTTAATATATAACATTGCAAAATTTTCGCAAAACCAGAATTCCCTGGGCTTTGTCATAATGAGTGTCATAGGTTTGATGCTTGTTTGGCAAAGAGTATGATTTGATTCGATGTGGAATTAAAATCGAAGTGTTCAGTATATTGCTGAAGCTTCCATTTTTACACATGGACACCACTTCATGCTGCGAGAACCCACTTTGGCGCAGTCTCAGGGCTTAATCGATGGCCGGTAAGCTGTCATCGAGACAAGGAGGTTCTCCGATAGTGGAAATATCACATTTGTACAATGAACCGCTACATATGTGATTTTTCCCTATCTTAATGTGGGTGTCAGGTTAGGATGCGGGGTTTTTTTTATTTAGTTTTTGTAGAATTTAAGATTTTAACTATAAATATCAACTTTTTATACTTTGCCTTTAGTTATTTAGAGACAAAATTAGTAACAGTGAATTTAGTAATTCTATTAGAATCGGTGATTTTCATTCAAGTAGCATAAAAACCATTATGATTTGTCAAAATTTCCGTAGAGTCTCGATCAATCAATAGTGAAATGATATCGGACTAAATTCGTTGATCTGTTGAACTAACGGTTGTCGGATTATGATTGTATCGACCATTGTTGCGAATCGAGGATCTACTGGAATTCTGACGATCAAATGGTCGTCTCTATTCCAATTCACGACTTGTAAAATATGAACTGCTATTATTATTATTATTTTTTTTAAGAAGCCAGACAGGTTTTAAAAGAAACGTTCTAGATTTTTTGGCTATTAATTAATATGTCGGGGATTTGAGATAAGAGTAGCTTTCGGATAGGTTGCTTCAAATCTTGTATTCAATTCAAGTTAGGTAGGAATCCGCAATAATTCCGCAATGAATATTTGGACTTATATGAATAATTGAACATTTTGGACTTATGAATAACACACAACTGTGCATTTATTCTAGAGTCAGATCCATACAGCGTCAGTGTTTATTTGGTCGAAGTGTACTAATTCATTGGCAGATCTGATTCTAGTTGTAATGTACGACAAGACTACTGACGGACGTGACAGGACGAGGGCCCAGTTTAGAGGTTTCGACATCAACGATGTGCGGCTGGATCACCCTCCCAAAAAAAAAAAAAAAAAAAAAAAAAAATTTTCGCAAAACCAGAATTGAAAATTGAAAATATTAATTTAAATTATAATTTATGACAAGTTCAAAGTTTTCCAAAAAATTTGATTTTTTCTCAAATTGGCAACAATGCCAAATATGTTTTGCCCAGTGTCTTTATTAATTCACTAAAACATGTAAAAAAATGAAATTTTCAATAATTATGTTTTTGCTTTAACTTCATGTTTGTGTTAAAATGTGAAAAATAGGTATTTCTTAAAATGCTTCTAAACAAACTTAAAAAAATATACAAAATTAAAAACATATACAAATAAAAATATATACAAAAACGATCATTTTGCAGCAATGCATCAATATTTGCATCAATAACTGAAAAGCGATGATAATGCATATGGGACATTCATGCAATCAGGGGCAGTGTAGTACCGTCAAGTGAGACGAACTTATCTTTATCCAAATAATTAAAATGAATATTAACCCTATACTACTCCATTCTTTTTCGAGAATTTTTATTCTTCCCATGTTTAGAAAATCATTTTAACCCTTTCAAGCCTGACCGTACGAAAATTAAAATGTTTGATTGTTTAATTATTGAATTGTTTAATTGTTTAATTGTTTAATTGTTTAATTGTTTAATTGTTTAATTGTTTAATTGTTTAATTGTTTAATTGTTTAATTGTTTAATTGTTTAATTGTTTAATTGTTTAATTGTTTAATTGTTTAATTGTTTAATTGTTTAATTGTTTAATTGTTTAATTGTTTAACTGTTTAATTGTTTTATTTTCTGATTTTCTAATTGTTTAATTGTTTAATTTTCTAATTGTTTAATTTTCTAATTATTTAATTGTTTAATTTTCTAATTATTTAATTTTCTAATTGATTTTTTTAAATTTCTTGTTCGATTTTAGAAATTTGGAAATAGAAATATAAACAATTGTTTTAATCATCATTATTGATATGTTTCCAGAAAAAAAGCAAAATATTAACAATAGTTCTTTATTTGATTCCAAACGCATTTTTAAGCGTAATTTAGTGTTTTTGAATAGCTTACAATTAATTATAGAAGTTTTTTAGCACACAAATTTAAATTAGAGAAAAAAATCCATGCTGGGAAAAACATTGAAGAAGGAGGATAAATTTGATATTTATGTCCTGGGTGCTGAATAGTGGTTCGCAAAACAGCCTCAATTTTGAACTGTCAAAATGGAACCAATTTACTGTTCGCCAAAAGTAGAGAGTATTGTTATCGATCATTAAAAAGTGTTTTTTTGTGCAAGAATGAA
This sequence comes from Culex quinquefasciatus, assembly GCF_015732765.1. Lineage (NCBI taxonomy): Eukaryota > Metazoa > Arthropoda > Insecta > Diptera > Culicidae > Culex > Culex quinquefasciatus. The sequence goes on from NC_051861.1 coordinate 7,414,689, forward strand.
AAATGTGTGGCTTTTGAGGACCTGGATTTAAAGTCAAGAAATCTTAAGGAAGTTTAAGGCGAGATCGTCATTTTTTATAATTATGAATGGAAGTTGTTTATGCGGTTGTATCAATCCAGAAGCTGACTTTATTGTTTGATTCCGTTTGAAAACCTGGTTTGGTGAAAATCTTCTCTATTTGTTGGATCAGCTTCGCTAGGATTAGCGATGTTTTTTCGCTGAACCAGGAAGAGCTGCAGGATTCCAAAATCAGCCAGAGAATTCCCGACGCAGTTCTTCGTCACCCGTAAAAAAAAGAAAAATCTCTTCTAACCGATCGAAACGCGACCATTTTCTAGCAAAAAATGTCAAAAACTTAATAAAATTAAACACATACTATTGATTATAAAACAGCTCATTTACCAGTAAGAAAACAGTCATGCTTGTGCTTGAACAGGCTCCTAATTTGTAGATGTAAACAAAGTGGGATCATTCGAAAATCACGTTACGCATTCTCTCTATTCATCAATTTATGACCAAACGATTGTACGAAATCTGTAATAATGCAATGCATTTTACAGCTTTTTTTTCCTTCAAAATGTTGACTTTGCAATTTCAGCTGGAATTAGTAATTATTGCACCAACCAAACCTCATGCACTCCGGAATTCGCACTTCCAAAGCAATTAGGTTCATAAATCAAATATTTCCCAAGTCGGGAAAATGGTCATTCGACCGTGGCCAGCCCCCGCTACGATGCACGTGGCCACCCGCATTCTGGTGCACTAATTTATGACGACCGACCCACCCGCCCCACTTACCTTGGATCCGAGATTAATTTCAGCCAAAATTTACGACCATCCAGCACCAGCACCAGGCAGGCGTTGTCAACAGGTGTCCTGGGCGGCAGCGAAATCTCCGCCGAGGCCGTCCCAAACGAAATGATTGGCGTCCGGTGGCGCTCCGTCACGTGCCGGTCCAGCTCGGAAGCTGTAAATAAACACGGGGCGCTCAGTTTTGAGGGTGGGGTTGCGAAATCCAAGTCGTCTTCCTTACCACCGATCTTATCGTTGCAATACTCGCCACAAGGACAGCACAAGCTGCACTCGGATTCAATTCCGACGATTCTCTGCTTTTGACCGTTGACGGAAGATGGCACCACCAGTTGGAAGCCACCGTTTTCCGGAATGCTGCTCAGACTTTCGGCCGAGACGTTGCACGACAGGGACGAGGTTGGTCGGCGCGGGGTGGTCGATGTGACCGCAGACAGGCTGTTGCAGGAAGTGGTCAGTTCCGGGGCGAGCCGGTTGGCCGAGGTACAGCGGGGAACGGAGACCGTGTTGTCGCGACTGTTGGGAGGAAAAACAAGTTATTTGCTAAACATTCAAAATATTGAAAGGAATTCTCACTTGAAAATCTCACTCGACGACAGCGACAGCGACTTCCCCTTCAGTGACTGCAAATCTCCCCCGCAAGACTCCCCACAGGCCGCTTTGCTCAAGTTCCCCACCGACGAAGCCTTGCCCATGATCTTCGCCAGAAACTTGTGCGTGTGCGAGTGCAGCGGTTTCCCGCCAGATGGCAAATTCCCTTCGCTATTAAACGGACTTCCGCCGGCGCGGCTCTTCCGGTTGCACTTGGCCCCAAAAAGGCGTTCCCGCAACTTCCCGTCCCCGCCCTCACTCAGCTGAAACGCCTCCGTAATCGACTGATAGACCTGCTCGGCCAGCAGCGACCTCCCGACAGTGTACTTTTCCCGACAGATGGCGCACTTTTCCGACCGGACGCGACACCTCGAGCAAACCAGGTGACCGTTTTGACACTGGAACACCGGCGGAGGGATCGTGTCGAAGCAGACCGGACACTCGAGGGCCGCCACGATGGTTTGCATGCTGGCCGAGAGGCGCTCCAGGTTGATGGGCATCGGGCCGCAGCACAGGGATTCCGGATTGCAGGTCGGTTCCATGCCGGTGCTCCAGAGCAGCAGCGTGACGGTGTCCGTTTTGGAGCGCACCATGCCAGCCACTTCGGCGATTCGCATGCCCAGGACGTCCTCATTGTTGACCTGGGTTTGAGATGAGAAGAATAATTAGATTGAATTCCAAAATCAACTTCATTTTGACGTTGGTCAGAAGTTTCGATTATTCAAAGCTCGATTCCCTAAAGTTTGATTACACCGACCAACAAAATTTCTGCTCAGGATCAACTCGAGGGGAAGCATGAAGTTTGAGGTCCCCAGAAACACGTGCACTTTGATTTTTTTTTAAATATTTAGGCAGGGCCGAATTGTTTTTCTCCAAAGATTAGGTTTCACGCCGACTCGATTTGGAAGTTAGAAAGGAGTGCACTGTTTACATGGACCATGTAAACAGTGCACACGAGCTGTCAAATGACGTCACGGTGTAAAACCTAATTGTATGGAGATTTATTGCTGTTCGCTACTCCCACATATTGCATGCAATTTTTGGATTGTATGCAACAGCGATGAACCGGCCTAATTCTCCATACAAACTTTGGAGAAAAACCATTCGGCCTTGCCTAAATATTTTTGAAAAAATCAATGAGTAAGTGTTTCTGGTGACCCCAAACTTCATGCTTCCCCTCGAGTTGAGCCTGCGCAGTAGTATTTGTAATTTTTTGTAGGTCAGTGTTATCTGAAGGTTAGTATGGGACTATGGTTAGTCGATCCATAAACAAAAAAAAAAACATTTTTATTCCTTGCTTTTAACATCAAATTCGAGTTTGCGACCTAATTTCAATCAAATTTGCATGAATATTCAAATTACCAATTTTCCTGAATATTCAATCATCGCCAACTTCACCGCCATCGCTATATCGGAGACATTAGCTTTAACTCTATGAAAATCATTAAAACTTCAAAAATAATAGTTTTTTGGATCGGAATAATGATAACCATTCCAATTGAAATTACGTGACAAAATTTCACAAAAATACATATTTTTTAACTGTAAAAATCATGCAATGTTTCTCAAACAAATACTCGTAATTTTATTATTGCAATATGTGCATGAAATGATCAGGATTTTGTCATACTTTAAATTTTTCATTGAAATACTCAAAGTTTTTTTTTACAAAACTACGTATTTAAAAAAATATTCTTAATTTCAGTTATGTTCAATATGGGTATCAAATGAACGTAATTTTTTTGGATTCCAAAGGAATAACACTTTTTTATAGACGCAAAATTGAAACAAAACTGCATATTTTTGGAAAAGTTATCAAAGCATTATTTTTTAAATGTACAAAATACTTAATATTTTGAAAATGTATGGTTTTTCCTATTATTTTTTTTTAATTTAAGGAAAAATTCTCGATTATATCATACTTAAATTGAAAAAAATCTGTAATTTTTCAAAAATACGTAGTTTTGTGAAAATTTAAAGAATTTAAAAAAAAAACAAAATATATGAATCCCTTTAAAAAAAATTACCCGTGTTACAATAACTAAAATTTTGAGTAAATTTTCAAAAATACCTAGTTTTGTGATTTTTTTTATTATAAACAAAAAAAAATATGATTAATTTAGACATTTATGAAAAAATCTTGACTTTTTCATACTCATATTGTAAAAAACTAAAATTGTATGCATATTTTAGAAAATACGTAGTTTTGTGAAAGTTTTGAGTACAGTCCATACTCGATTATCCGAAGACCTTGGAAAAGTGTCACTTCGGATAGTCGAATCACAAAAATATTGAAAAATGCATTATGTAATTTGAAAGGCCATCAACTAATTAAATTTAACTAAGGCCGATGCGAATATTTTTCAAAGTTTTTGTCCTCGGCTCTGGCCGGGGTCGAGGGGGACAAAAAAATAGAAAAATTGAATAAACAAGCCATAGTCTCAAAACTTGAATGCAAAAAGTGTTTCAAAATGCATTTTACACTAGTTTAGTTGTTTTGCAATCATTTGTCTTCAAAAAGTGTAAGAAATTGACCAAAACAAAAATTTGAACAACAAAAAAACTTTTTGTAATATTAAAGATTAATTTTTTTCAAAAATTCAAAGGATTTTAAAATAAACCCAAACATGAAAGAAAAGATTCTAAACGCAAGGGGATGAATTTTAAATTGATTTCAGATGAATGCACTTAAATTTTAATACTTTTGATGTTTTTTTTTTAAATATTTTACTTTTTGCAAACTGATTTTTCAGGCTTACTTTGATGAGGGCAGGGGGTGGGGGGGGGGGGGGGGTTGGGTGACAAAAACTTTAATTAAAATTTGTACCAACCTAAAATGGAGTCGCAGAACTCATATCACTTGATTTATTAGTTTTTAGTTTTTAGTTTTTAGTTTTTATTTTTTAGTTTTTAGTTTTTAGTTTTTAGTTTTTAGTTTTTAGTTTTTAGTTTTTGGTTTTTAGTTTTTAGTTTTAAGTTTTTATTTTTTGGTTTTTAGTTTTTAGTTTTTAGTTTTTAGTACACTCTATAGAGAAACTCAGCCACAAGCTTCCCAAAAGACCTCAACGTCAACAGTCTCGTCCAAAGCTCCCACAGCAGCACGGTGTACAAAACTCACCTCAAGCACGCAGTCACCGGCCTTCAATCCGGTCACCTCAGCCGGCGACTCTTCGTCCACTCCACTGACCTAGAGCAAAAAGTAAAAAGCGCGAAAAAAGAAGGAAATAAAAAAAAAGCGAGAGTGTCAGTTACCTCAGCTCGATGCACAACACAACAGATTTCATGTAACGTAATAACTGGTTGGTGGAGATTTTTTTACTCGAAAATAAGGTTGAAATGCGTTGAACGGTGTCGTTGAGAAAATGTACTCAATAATTATTGATGAAATCCGATGTAATTGAAATGAATTTAAAAAAAAAATTAGAAAAAAATCACATCAGAAAGGTTCTCATTTTTATCCACGATCTACCACCATGAACCGCAACTGCAGTTCATCTTTCACAGAACAACCATATACTAGAGTAACAACACCAACGACTTCTTCACGGCCAAGGTCTCTCAACAGCCTGTGGCAAAAAAAAAAAGATGATTCTATGGTCATGTGATTAGCCACATCGCTTGTAAACTCGAACTGTATAAGTATATATTTTTGGTAGTTTTTATGGACGCGGGATGACTAGAAATGCACCTTGACGTCAGGTAAACCGGTTTGATCATCGTGTTTAATGAGCTAATTTGATAATTTTGTTTACAGATTTGGTTAGCGAGTGCGTGAGAAATCAATTTTGCTTTGAGGAAAATTTCCACTTGAAAATAGTTTGAAGCTCTTGAACCATGATTTCAATTCTTTTGACAATTATTGCATACTATTTTTTGCTTATTTTTAAATTCAAGCTTATGAGATTCTTCAAAAACCAAATAAACGAAATTTCTGTTTGAAGATTGTCCACGCATGAGCCCACAAGATACAAGATACTGAATAAACAAATATGCCATCATATAAAAAAGTTGAATTTTGGAATGTTGAAAATTTGGTAGGTTGAATATTACCTCTTTTTTGAGTAATATAACCTAAAAATGTGTAAAAATTTAAACCTGATGAATATTCATCAGAAACTGACGAAAATTCATAATTTTCAGATGTAATATTAAAATTTTTTGACACAAAATCAGTCACCATATTCTGATGAATATTAGCATCATTTTTTTCTGTGCAGACAAAATTAACGTGTCAAAACTCGTCCCAATTTAAAAAAAAAATATGAAAATTGTCGATGACCTTGATTTTTTTTCTTATCTTTCAAGATACTAACAAAATAGGATTTTATATACAGCAATTCCCCATGAAAACAGCATGGAAAAAAACAATAGTCCTCTGATCGGGCTCAAAATTTTTCTGGGGTTCCTGGCCGAAATAATTAGACCCGTATTTTTGTTTGGCCATTAGGGTGACCTACGCCGTGTTAGGGTGGTCTGAAAAATGGCCATTTTCGTCGATTTTCGCAAAAACCACTTTTTTCGAAAAATCATAACTCCTCGCCATTTTAACCGATTTCAATTGTCTTATACGCAAATGAAAGGTGATAAAATGGCCTTTCAAAGAAAAATAGTAAGAAGTTTCAAAAATCTAGCCTAACATATGAAATAACATACTAAAAAATGGGAGGAGCTCATTAACAGGATTCCGAGATATGATTTTTTGAAAATAAAATCCGTGTTTTTTGACGCGCCGCGCGCAAAAACCGGAGAATGACGAAAATGGCAAAAAATCAACTTTTTTCACTAAAACTGCGATAACTTAAAATTTTTAGCGATAACCTATACATGTCTGGGTACCAAAAGTTGCGTCTTTTAATTACGAAAATTTTGGTACCCAAACATCTATAGGTCATCGCTGAAATTTTAAGGTTATCGCAGTTTTAGTGAAAAAAGTTGATTTATTGCCATTTTCGTCATTCTCCGGTTTTTGCGCGTTGATGAACTCCTCCCATTTTTGGTATGTTATGTAAAAATGTCCGGGAATCCGATAAAAATATTTCCAGTCATAGGCTCTTTGGTCCAGACACCATCAAAACGGCATTTTAAAGTTTCATACGCCCTTTTCATATGTTAGGCTAGATTTTTGAAACTTCTTACTATTTTTCTTTGAAAGGCCAACTTATCACCTTTCATTTGCGTGTAATACAATTGAAATCGGTTAAAATGGTGAGGAGTTATGATTTTTCGAAAAAAGTGGTTTTTGCGAAAATCGACGAAAATTGCCATTTTTCGGACCACCCTAACACGGCGTAGGTCACCCTAATGGCCAAACAAAAAAAAACGGGTCTAATTATTTCGGCCAGGGAACCCCCATGAAAATTTTAAGCCCGATCCGAGCACTTTTGTTTTTTTCCATGCTGTTTTCGTGGGGAATTGCTGTATAATTGTTTTTATTATTAAATATTTGATTTCTGAACCAAGCATAATTTTCATTGGTGTTAATATCGGTTATGACATTTTAAATATTTCTTTTTTCACATTTTTTCATAACTTTTGGACGTATTTTCAATGGTCAAGTTTTTGTAAATTTGTTGTGTTAACATTTCACAAAATTTCACTTCTGATAATCGAATTTTTTTTATCCAAGATGGCGGTGATGAAATATTGAAAAAATGCATTTTTTAATTTAAAAGGCAATCAACCATCCAAATTTGACTGGTGTAGCAGAACTCGAATTTGATGTTAAAAGTAAGAAAATAAAATAAAACGAAAAAAAATGTTTTTGTTCGTGATTCGATTATCCGAAGTCCCAAACAAAACATCGGATAATCGAGGCTTCGGAAAATCGAGTCTGGACTCTATGTATTTCCTTTAAAAGTCTCTATTTGGTAAGTATCTTGTTGATTTTGAGACTTTTTAGTGCAGATTTAAAAGTTTCGTGCACTTTCAAGCATAATCTATTGTATAAATTAGTGAAATTTATGCAAAAATTTACTGCGTGAATTATTTACTATGAAAATATGTCAAAAAGATAAAAACATTATTTAGTGACAAATTAAGTATTTTTATCCCACTTTAAATGGCTTTCCAATGAAAATTAAATCATTTTGGTTGTATTGTTCATCCCGTTCATCCATACATAATTTCAAACAATTCCCTGATGGTTATTCCATACGAACACTGAAATAAAAAAAAAGTACCAAATTCCTAAATTCTAAGAATTATGGCTGCTTTCCTTATTTAGTAATCGGGTTTTTTGAATTACTTAATAAGAAAAGGAGGCAAAATTCCTAGAATTTAGGAATGTTGTACTTTTTTTTATTTCGGTGAAGAGTATGCAAATATTCAAAAATATGTATTTTTTTGCTCTTTAATTAATAAGTTTGATAAGTTTTATTTTTAGAAAAAAAATTGTACTATATTTAAAAATAACGCATTTTTGACTAAAAGTTGGATTTGTCTTTTGATATTTTTAACATTTATAATATATTTCAGCGGACCAAAATAAAATATGAATTAAATGAAAATTTTTGTTACTTAATTGCCTTTATCATTACAAACAAATTTGCCCAAGAGACCAATCGCCCAGAAAAACCTCGAAATATCACTGAGAAAAATGATTGTATAAATAGTCAAGATTTTTGAATCGTTTATTTGACAACATTTCTGGAAATTAATAAAAAATACTTCGATACTTCCCGTAGATTTGGAGATACTAAAATTTGTGCACCGTTTATCCATATTTGGCATATTGTGTCATCCATTTTATTTTTTGTAATATTTTTAAAAACAGTATTTTGCTCTACCTGTGAACAATATATTCAAATCAAATATGTCTCAAATTAATGCTTTATAACTTAAGGTTTCAGTCAAACTTGTTTGTTCAAATTAGTTAATTTAGCTTTCAAACGATGAACAAATTTTTGACAAATAATTATTTAAATTTTCTTTTTGCAATTCCGTCGTGAAACTGCATACTTTTCCTGTCATTCTTGAATGACGAAATAGCCTACTTTTCTGTACCAGAAATAACAGAATCAAATAGCAACACTTTTCAAAATAAATGCTGAAAAGTTCTACTTTTCAGCACTGAAATGGGTGCTGAAAAGTTGAACTTTTTAGCACTTGTTTCGAAAAGTAACGCTTTTCAACATTTTTTTGATTTAAACGATTTATTGACAATATACATGAAAATTTGACTTATATTTCACTCAATGGGTGTTTTTCGGAATTGCAAAAAATGTTGTATGGGACTCGTTGCAAAACTTGATTTTTTCAGCACTCGTCGTATTCATCCAACTCGGTGAACCTCGTTGGATAAATGTACGACTCGTGCTGAAAAAATCCTCTTTTTGCAACTTGTTGCATAAACTACTATTTTGCCACTTTGTAACATAAAAATTAAATTAAAAGATTTCTTTAACGCCAAACAATATCTGAAGCACCATTCCTTCATCCCTAGATCAACCTTGATCTAAAGGAAGTTAGTCATTACAGACTACTCGCACTCCAGCCAGACTGTTTATCATCACAAAAATCGACTCTATAGACCCGTGATCAAGGTCTTTTACTCCCCGTCTGTATTAATTTCAATCACTGAACGATCACTTCACACTTCACAGATATTGTTGTTGTTTCGAATCCCACCACACAAACACACACTTCTCACGCTGAGTCACTAACCCAAGGATACGGATCCCACTTGCTGCGGGACAGATGAAACCCACACGACCCATCCGGCTGCTTCGGAATGTGCAGAATCCTCACGGACGGATTGTAGTGATCGTCATTTCCATTTGCTCCAGGCGCCGGTGTGACCACGATTTCACTCGGCTTCCCGATGGCCAGTTTGGTCATCGATGCCGCCTTCGTCACCGCCGTCTCCACCATCTTCAACCGGAAAAGTCCTTCAACCCTTCGATCTTCGTCTCTCGATACGATCGCGAACCCAAAAATAATCCAATCCAATAAAACCGACCCGTTCGATCGCGCGACTCACCGCTGACTGACTGACCTACCTCGCGGGGATTGCGTCGTCGAGTTCGTCGCTTCCTTCCTTAATTTTTGCCCCAACTCACCGAGGCACGAGCGCGATCACGAGCCGAACGAAACTTCCTTGCGCGATCGCGATCGTCTGCGCCAGATTGGGATGAAGTGTTTAAATGATTTTTTGTTAATCTTTAAGGATTTTGATCTTTTAAAAAGAATAATATTGAGAAATATGTAGATTTTTTAATTCTCTTGAATAGATTTTTTAAATTAAATCAATTTTAAAAATTTGCTGAGAAATTTGTTTCTCGACACAAACTTTGAAAAATAATTGTAAAAAACTTTTAAAATTGGGTTTTTTTTATGTTGTGATACACTATCACAGCTAAAAAAGTAGTAATCCAGCTGCGTGTAAAAGGCTTGGGTGTAAAATAAATATTGAATTATTTTATGCAATTTTATGTGATTTTACACCCTGAAATATGTAGCCTATCAGTATGGGAAACCTACTTGACCGAAATGTCAAGCTCATATATGCGTTTATCCTTCCAGCTTTACATCGGTCTGATGGCCGAGTGGGCTAAGGCGCCAGTCCTCACTGTTGGTGCTGGGTTTGAATCCCGTCGGTTGCAACTTTTTTTTGTGATTGCAAAAATTGTACAAATTGTGTAATATTAAGTGTTTTTTTTGACGAAGGTGATGTGCATGCTTTTACATGCGATTTTACCATCGGATTTTTTGCTGTGTATGATTCCAAATTTTGTAATTCAAAAATAATGTTTGAAAACATAAATTTTCCTGCGAAGCGCTTAGCTAATTTAGTTATGCTGTTCGAAGAGCCTAGTGTGGAACAACAGATACTTACATGCCAAGTGAATGTGGAACACGAAACACGACGATGACGACGCCAACAACGACGCCGCGATGATGACCAGATCAACTTTGCTTTCAATATCAACCGGTTGGAGGCAGCGACAAAAAAATAGCAGCAACGATCATGTCTCGCGATGTTGTTTGGTTAGAACAGTGGGATTTTTAAGCTTTTTTTTATAAATATTTTGTTATTAATTGATTTTCTTGAGCCTTCTTTCGCCTTCTGTAGCATTATTTTTTTTAAATTTAATTTTGTTTTTTTATTTGTAATTTCCCACTGTAAGGTAAAAAAAAACATCCTGGACGATAATTTAGTCTAGTTGAACGACTACCACGTGGCGGTACCGACAAACCCAACGACAAACGAAACCAGTTTTGAGTCATTTACGCCAGCAATTTCCGAGTTCCGAGACGTTGAACTTACTTTAGGTCAGGTTGTATTTCTTTAAATATAAAAAAACAACAATTTATTTTGAGACGAATTAGATCCGTTTCACAAGTGTCAACATCATTTGCATAAATTTACAAATTTCTCCAAGGATGACATTCAAACTTGAAAAAGTGGCAAACTCGGAAACACCCACGTTAGGCTACGTTAGCACCGGGTTTGCGAAAGTTGGCGTCGCGACGTCCTTCACCTGCCGATAAAGTGCTGGCTGCGTTGACTGTCAAGGTTTGGCGACGGAGGAATGAATTGCACTATTGTCGAGTGGATGCTGGAGAATTACGATTCGTCGAGATCGAGCTAGCTTGTCACACGTGTATTTTGAGACAAATTGCGCCATCTTGTGCAGCTCTCAAAGCCTCACCTTTTGACCTTCATAGATTCTCAAAATTTGATTTCAATCCTGAGATATTCAATAAAAACCGAAAAAACTCCGTGCATTTTTGCAACTTTCCATATTAAAGAAGTTTCGATCTGCTTTCTTTACACACTGCAAGTGCGACAACTGGCCAAAGGGAGTTTAGTCAGAACGCGTTTGACACACGTGCATGCCCGACTACCGTAAACATTTGTAGTTATAACTCTGGATTCCGGCACCCAAATTTACCCAAACTTCGCGACAATGCACAGAACGGTCAACCAAAGAGCAATTCTCTACGAAATCGGTCTTTTTTTAGAATTTTAATTTTTGTATTTTTATTCGACTGAAACTTTTTTGGTGCCTTCGGTATGCCCAAAGAAGCCATATTGCATCATTAGTTTGTCCATGTAATTTTCCATACAAATTTGGCAGCTGTCCATACAAAAATGATGTATGAAAATTCAAAAATCTGTATTTTTTGATGGAATTTTTTGATCGGACTACACTGAAAAAAATGATACACGGTAAAAAAACATTTGATGATTTTTTATTCAACTTTTTGTCAGTAAAACTTGATTTGCAAAAAATCTTTATTATTATTATTATTATTTTTTTGATATGTGTTGAGGACATAAAATGCCAACTTTTCAGAAATTTCCAGGTTTTCCAAAAAATCTTTGACCGAATTATGATTTTTTAATCAATACTGATTTTTTCAAAAAATCGAAATATTGGTCGCAAAAATGTTAAAATATGAAACTTTCGTGAAATCTTCCGATCTTTTCGAAAACAATATTTTTAAAAATTTTAAATCAAAACTAACATTTCAAAAGGGCCAAATATTCAATACTACGCCCTTTTAAAATGTAAGTCTTGGCTTAAAATTTTTGAAAATATTTTTTTCGAGAAGATCGGAAAATTTCACGAATGTTTTATATTTTAACATTTTTGCGACCAATATTTCGATTTTTTGAAAAAAATCAGTATTGATTTAAAAAATCATAACTCGGGCAAATTTTTTTTGCACAACCTGGAAATTTCTGAACAGTTGGCATTTTATGTCCTCTAAAACATATCAAAAAATAAAAAAATTCAAAATAGTGTATTTTGGTCCCGCCCGTGTGGAACAATCGGACCGCGCACTGGGCTCTCAATCCGGAGGTCGCTGGTTCGAATCCCGCGGCGGGCGCTCTAAAATTCTTTGTGTAAATATGGGTATTCGGCGCCGTCGCTCCGTGCCATACTTTCATACACTTAGGAGCCCAGGGCGGCGAAGTCCTTGTAGATAAAAAGGAAGACACTAGTGGTTGGTACTAGCAATGGTGGCCGACAGCTATAAAGTCAACTTCGTTTCGTTTTTTGCAAATCAAGTACTAAAGACAAAAAGTTAAATAAAAATCACCATTTTTTTACCGTGTATAATTTTTTTTCAGTGTAGTCCATATCCATACCTACAACTTTGCCGAAGACACCAAATCGATCAAAAAATTCCTTCAAAAGATACAGATTTTTGAATTTCCATACATCATTTTTGTACAAACTAATGATGTAAAATGGCTTCTTTGGGCACACCGAAGGCACCAAAAAAGTCAGTCGGATTAAAAAATACAAAAAAAAATCGAATGACCGAAATCCTAGAGAACTGCTCCAAACCAAACGTGTTTGTTATTGTTTACATTGCGTGCTCTAGTTTTTTGTTTATTCAAGGTCAAACGTAAAATGTCAAAAGGCGACGTGCAACAAGATAGCCCGATTACTTCGACATGAGAATTTCCTGGAAAATTCGAACCACGATTATATGAAATAAATATATGAATTATGTCACAATATCGGATCTATTTTTGAGAAGCCAATGGTCGCAATTGATTCTGTTGATTATTTTAGACCATATCTATACAATAATTAAAATGCATCACTTGTTTGCTTCTAGGAAAAAAACGGCTTATTTAAGACCTAAATGATATCATAAAATTAAATTTGAGTCCAAAGTGGAGGAATTAATAGCTACAAAGTGGTGTCCAGAATTTAAATCAATAGTTTTCGGATGTCGAATCAGCCAATCTTTGGTTTGCCGGGTTTTGAAGCAAAATATGTTGTTTTATTTTAAATATTTTTACATTGAATCGTTAGAAACGTTTTATTTTGCATACAAACTTTCTCAAATTTGACATTCTGATGCGCATTTTATAATCATTTCAAGTATTCAACGTATTTAAAGATAAAAGATAAAATGTCAAAATTGCTCGGTGCTACCAACATTGCAACAAAAGTGTGCCATAGCATGACAGCTACACTTTTTTTCTAATGTTGGTATCACTACGCGATTTTGACATTTCAGGCGTGCGTTACGCCGTTACCATTCGTAACGTCCTCCATGCATAAAAATCTGGACAGTCCCCATGAAACGAGATGTCAAAGAGACTCTCTGTCAACAAAGGTAATTTTTAAAATTTATTTTAAAATCCACTCCTTGCCGGAAACAATTAGACCAGTATTTTTTGTTTGGCCATTAGGGTGACCTACACCGTGTTAGGGTGGTTCAAAAATTGTCTGTTTTCGTCGATCATAACTCCGCGCCTTTTCATCCCATTTTAGCTCTATTGGACGCAGATAGAAGGTGATTAGTTAGGCATTCAAGGAAAAATAGCTTGAAATTTAAAAAAATCTAGCTTAACATTCGAAAATGCCGTATGAAAACTAAAAAAGCCGTTTTAAAGGTTTTTTTTTCATAGAGCCTATATTTGAAAATATGATTATCGGACTCCTCGAAAAATTTTACATAAAAAATTAAAAAATGGGGAAGGATTCCCAAATACGTTTTTTTAAATAAAATTTGGCGTTTTCGACGCAAAAACGGAAAATGGCGAAAACGAAAAACCAACTTTTTCACTAATACTGCGATTACTTTGAGCCATACTTTTTGGTTACCAAAAGTTGCGTCTTTCAATTGGGTCCTAAAATTAAGCTTTAATTTGTGATATTATTGTTCACAACGATAAAGCTAATTTTTCTGAGTAAAACGACCCTTTGTACGACCGTAAAGGATTTAAAATAGATTATTAATTGGGTCCTAAAATGAAGCTCCGATTGCTGATATTATTGTTGATTGTTTTATTTTGTTTACAGCGATAAAGCTTATTTTTCTAAGTACAATGACCCTTTGTACGACCACAAAGAGTTTAAAATGGATTATTAAATCAATTTTGAAAAAATAACCTCGCAGTCCTTCTTGACAGAAAAGCTCCTACTTGACAGCTCGTTCCAAGGAGACCACAGTTGATCTATCGAAAAATGTTGTCTTGTCAAAAAAATTGCATTAAAATGAAAAAAGTGATCATAAATGGTTTTTAATCGTGTTTTTACCGTTGTACATAAAATCTTACGTAGGGCTTTAGTACCCAATAGGGGGATGGCGTCGCTATTTTTAGACCACATTTTCCACTTTTGCTCATCGAAACCGACTACTTTATCGACTTCATTTTGCTGGGCGAGATAGGACGCCGTCTATTTTTAGACGATGACTCAGCACTTTTACACTCTTGCGCTTAAAAAAACCAGGTGGCAGCACGATGTAACGCCACGTCCCTATTCAATTTAAAAAAATTAACTTCGCGGCCCATCTTGGCAGACAGTTCTCGTTCTCACCGCGAGCCCCAGTTTACGGTACTTTTCTCTTCTCGCTCGCGCTCGCATTTTTGTTCGCGTTCTCATTCTCACCGCGAGCGCCTCTTGCTAGGCATTCGTTCCAAGCCAGCAATTTGTATAGAGGTGTAACTTCAATCGCTGTGTTGTTTTTTGTTCGTTTCTAACACGTTCAACTTCTCGCGAACGGGCAATTTTGGCTCGCGAGAAAGCCCGTTCGCGAGTGGAGGAGCCCGTTCGCGAGTGGAGGAGAATACCAACACTGCGAAAAAAGAAGAAATAACATCAGGGAATTTCGGATCGGAATACACATTTTCGCAAGAGTTTTGAATAAAAATCTTTTTTATTATTATTTTATAATTATTTTCAATTTTCTTTAAACATTTTGTTTTTCTCTTTTTACATGATCAATGCGATGATGATTTTACTTTAATTTCCATCATTTTTGTATTTTGTCTGCTGTGTGTGAGTGAGTGTGTGTTGTCTTTCGTTTATTTTTTGTTAATTTCCTCAAAAATACACAAACACGAGAAAGAGAACCCCTTTATAATACACGAACCCATCAAAACGGTTAAACAAAAAATAGTTAAAGCTCGAAACAAAGGTTGGTTTGTTTAAACTGTACGTCCTTGAGTGAAAAAATGTACACAAATTTCGCTAACTTTTTATTACTCTCTCTTTTTAATATTTAGTTCAAACGCCGCACTCTTAGAGTGCGTTTCGAATTTGGCTGGCTGGGCACGTTTGCTTAGTATTTCATTTCTTTGCTTGTGATTTTTTGTTGTCCATTCCGTGTATTTCGGTTCTCACCTTTTCTATGCATCTGATATAAATTATTAAATTATGCGCGAACCTACCTTCACAGAAACTGATTTGGGGTTTGCCGTAAAAAAGTAAATTACCTACTTACAAAATATGTTTTTCTTTTTTAAACAACCTCATTTAAGCGGGATCAGCTTAGAAAGAAAATCTACACAGCTAGTTTGTGTTTGCGTCGCTTCACCCCGAACGAACGCGAGTCATTATTCTAAAAAAAAATAAAGCAGAAAAAAGTCTTGATAAACTTAAAGTTTCCTTTTATTTCAGTGTGTACAGTGTACGTGTGTTTGTGTGTTGCCACCTCTTTTCGCGCTAATTATACTTATATTTTCACTCTTTGTTTGTGTTTTTTGTGTGTTTGTTTTTTCTTTAAAGATAGTCTGCTTTACCGTCAAAATCGAACCAACACCATTTTACCCCTACGGAAAATCGGTTCAAAGTTTGACAAACTGGTATCTTCTCGTTTAAAAATGTCTAATCTTTAAAAGATTTCGCTGCTTAAAAGAGACAAATCTTATTCTCGTCGCAAATAAATTACTCAAATGCTATCCCGTGCTATGCTAGAGCGCTTCGCTTAGTCTCAAGTTAATTCCATCCGTCAGTTACGTTTGTAGGTTTTCCCGCTCTTCAGTTTTCTTTTTTAAATAATTTATCATCATAAATGTGTGTGAAAATGTGTTTGTTAAGTCTCCTTGTTGTTCCAGTTGCACGGTGAGAGCACAAGTTAAAATTATTTCCGGTTTTCGCTCACGTTTGCGGTCTTGCAGAGCTGATATCATTCTTTAAGAGGTTTGCTTCATTTCATTTGTTTGTTTTGTTTATGTACACAACGCGGTTAACGAGACACTTTAAGACCTTAATAAAAAGAGGGAAGTTTAGGGGGAAACTTCCCTCCTTGCCCTAATTTCCCTTAAAACTACTTACAATGTTACGAATTTTTGTTTCGAATCGTTTTCGAATTTATTTGTGTGGTTTCTTGTTGTTCAATCGGTTTCGGTTTTTCTCACTTTTTCTTTTCTTTTAATTTTCTTTGCAAAGAATTTTAAAGTCTATTCAGTACAGTCGATTAGGTTCGTTTGATAACCAGTCGTCGTCGTCCTTCGCCAGCACTTTCACCACCTTTTAGTTTGGTCTTGGATTTGCTGCTGTTGCTTCTAGTAACTTTTGTGTGTGCACGAGTTTTTTGTTTTGATCCCTGCTTTTTTGTGTTTGTTATTTGCATGTTTTGATATTACTTTTGTTTTGAAAGTTTATTTTTGTATTGCGGTTATCAACCAAAACTGTTGCAAGCTTCAAGTCAAAGTGGAATCGTTTTTTTTTTTGAAACTTGGGAAAAAGTAAAGTCCATTCTGCTTATCATCACGGCTCGGATGGCACGACGGTGAAAATAATAAAAAAAATATTGAAGATCAGCAAAAATATTTTATTCTATAACACAAAATTAAATTTGTTCAAATGAGTAGGTTTGCCAAATGTTTCACTTGTTGTTAAAGAAAAAAATTGCATACAAGTTGCATTGATAGAAAAAAGAGCTAACATCTTAAAAGGGCGTAGCTTGAAATTGCAAACATTATTGTTAATTTGAAATGCAAAAAAATACTGATTTTATTTCCATAATTTTTTAGTTGCATGACATTTCCATCAATTCCTTATTTATAAGGAGCCAATTTAAAATTTTCTGATCAATTCGGAGTCTTCACCAAAATTGTAGGACAGTTTAGAAAGAAAAAATGATGGTACTCAAAAACAACTACCTATCACTCTAATTTTTGCAAGCGATCGCTAGATTGTTATCGTTTTCAGTGGATCGACGGTCGTTACTATAAAGTCACTGATCTGAATACTATAATCGGCAGTCTAAATATTTTGACCAATAATCATTTCAATTTAAAAAAAGTTTATAAGTTATAAATTTAAGAAATAAAAAAGAAAAACCTTGAAAATTAATAAACAAATAAATTTTATTAAATGCATGAATTTCCATTATTGTTTCAAATAAAAAAATGGAAAAAGTGTCAAAAATGGAAAAAAATGAACAAAAGACATTTTAAAAACAAAATAAAAATTGTGTATTAATATAATTAATATATTCTTTCAATTTTTTAAAGAATTTCTTGAATTTGATATTCTTTAAAAATAAAATGAATTTTAAATTTTCGAAAATATCATCAATTGAAAAATTTGTGAATTTTTAAAATTATCGTGATAGTGATATTTTTAAACATCTTTTTTTTTTTTAACTTTATAAATTTTATAAATTTTGTGAATTTTATAAATTGTTTAAATTTTATAAATATTATAAATTTTATTGATTTTATACATTTTATAAATCTTTAAAATATTAACATAAATTTTAAAAATGTTATAAATTTTAGAAATTTTAACAGTTTTTCATATTTTGATTTTTTATAAATTTTATAAAATTTAATAGTTTTCTATATATAAAAATAAAAGCTTTCACATTTTTAATTTTTTTTTATGTTTATAATTTCCAAATTTTTAAAATTTCTATAATTTACAAGAAAAAACATAAAAATTGCAAAAAATAATTTGATTTTTATAAATTGTATGGGTTTAATTTTTTTTAATTTCATAAGCATGTTTAATCGAAAAAAATCATAAATCAAATATTTTTTAAATAATTTCATAAATTTTAGTATTTTTTTTTTCTTTGCAAAATATCAATGAATTTGTGAGAATATTAATTCTTTTCCTACACTTTTACCTCTTGTGCCGATACGTAGTAACAAAATCCAAAATTTATAAAAAAAATAGAATAGTCTTTATTTGATTTGAAATGCATAAATAAGCAATGTTGTTTCAATGAAAATTTTAATTTTAGTCAACCTTAATTTTTGTCCCCTGATTTTTCGAAAAAAAAGGGTGGGCAACGCCATATTTTATAAATTTGAAATTTATATAACAAAATTCATATTTATCTTATTTTTAAATTTTTTATAATTTTAAACAAATTGAAATTTGTTTTTTTTCACAATAATAATTTTCAAATAATGTATTAAGTCTATAAATTTTACAAACTCCAAGTTTTTTTTTAAATCGTCATAAATTAATAAAAAAAAATAGTGGTATTTGCATCGGGCTTAATTTATTTTTATTATTATCAAACATTTTAAATATATTATTAAATAAAACAAAAAAAATCGAATTAAAAACACTTTAAATTTAAAAAATAAATTATATTTAAAAAATATATAATCAAATTTTTTTTTTAATAATTGCGAAAAAATACCAAAAATTAAGATTTAATTCTAAATCAAAGGCAATTTAATCCAATCTGATAAATAGCAGCCGTTGCCAGTCCGATGAAAGCAAAATTTCAAACAATTTAAATATTAAAACACCAAAAATAAAACTAAAGTTTTTTTTTTATTATTTTCAAAGCAGTAAAAATCACAGTCACGACAATCTCTTATCAAAATAAAAAGATCGTCGACCCAAACGAATACTTACGATCGCTCGCAATAATTTCTGTCTTTTTTTAAAGTTATGCGTGACTTTTAAATTATGCAAATACTTTGGATTACATTAAGAATAACTAATTTTTATATTTTTATGCAAAAAAAGGAAATTGAATTGGGAATTTGCGCCTTGAAACACACTTTCCTTACTTTATTTAAACGTGTCCATTGTCAATCGTTTTTTTCCTCAAATAGTCCCGATCATAACCTACAATTTTGTCGAAGACACCAAGTTAATCAGAAAATCCTCGATCTTCAAGTTACAGATTTTCGAATGAATTTAATTGGAGACTTGTATGAAAAAAATAATGATGTTAAATGGCTCTTTTGAGTATAACGAATCGATGTAAAAAATCATGCCAAACTGTTTTGAGCAAACCGTACTCCGAAGACATCGTCGACGCAAAGGAAAAAAATCGCCATAAAAGTTTGAAGATATCTTTAATCTTTCGCATGCTCAAAAACTGATTCCATTTAGTCGCAACAATTTGGTCAATTTGTACAATTTTGCCCCTCTCTAAACAGCGGCCGTCGTCGTCGCGGACACGACCCCACCGTTCATACTCGCCATCGCCAGCGGTGGTCAGGATTTGATGATGGTCTTGACCGCACTCGAATCTCCACTCTCCGCCGCACTCCCCCCATGGTTGTTGTGGTTGTGGTGATGGTGATCGTCCGCTCCGAGTGCGCTCCCCAGACAGTCGCTGATGTCGTCGATCCGGTTGATGTGGTGATACTTGCGCTTGTTGGACGACGGTGGCCGCTGGATGGCGGTTGGGGCGGCCGGGCTGTCCACCAGGAAGGACTGATCCAGGGGGAAGTGGAGGGCGGCTTCGGTTTCGTTGCTTTGCAGGTTGAGGATCGAGTCGATCGCGTTCTGCACCTGGCGGCTGATGTCCTCGTCGAAGTTGAGCCCGGCGGGGTTGCCGGTGCCGTCAAAGTGGTGCATCTGGTTGAGGTGGTGCTGGAGGTCGGCGGCAGCGTGATGTCTCGCCGAAGGTTGGACGGTTGCGTGGTGATGGGTGAAGGATGAAGATGAGGAGGACGAGGTCGTGGAGGCGACCGATGAGGGCGGTTCGTGTGGTCCCGTGTCCAACCCTAGAAGATCACGATCGAGATAGTTTAGCTTACCGCCGTGATGGTGGTGGTGATGGTGATGGTGGTGATCATCGTGATGATCGTGCGTATGACTAGAGTTATTGAGACCGCCACCATGCCCCGGGCCAAGCCCGATTAGATTAGTATCGTCGCAGTTGTCCTCGGTGACGGTGCCGCCGAGGACCGGCGAGTGGAAGCAAGCCTTGGAGGACGAGGAGTTTTTCTGGTGACCGTGGACTTCGTTGCCGATGCCGCACATCAGACTCAGGTTGGTGTCCAGCAGGTCCAGGTCGCCGGTCGCCGACGCAAGCAGAATGTCCCCGTTCCACGAGGTACGTTTCGGATTGTGGTTAGTTGTCGTCGTGCTACTACTGTTAGTGTTAGTGCTAGTTACGTGCCCACCACCGTTCTGGCTATCGCTAAGACTAGAGTGATTGTTGATGTTGTTGTGGTTGTTACCTTGCGGTGGCAGTTGTTGCTGATGGTTCTGGATTTGCTGAACCTGCTGATGATGCTGCTGCTGTTGCTGCGTACACTCGAGCAGCCACCGATGGTGATGGTTCTGCTGTTCCACCTCTACTCTTACCCTTTTCACAGCCGTGCTGGCGCCACGATCCTCAACGTCCTCACCCCATTCCGACGCAGACCAGTGCCGCTTCTGGCTCATCTGGCTCTGCATCAGCTCGAAGTTGGTCGTACTCTTGTGCAGGAAGCTCGCGTTGTCCAGCGCACTTTCACCACTCTGGAACAACGCCTCCAACCGGTGCTCGATCATGTCGTCCTGCTTTTCGTTGACCGGTGAGTTGTCCTCGGAACTCCGATTGTGCAACGGAGTCCCCCCGAACAACGCCTCCAACCGATTCTCCACCGACTTGTCCGACGGAACGCTCGACCCACCCGTGGCACTCCCGCCCACGCCCGAGTCCTGCTGTTGCTGCGCGTTGAAAAAGTCCGCCAACGGTGAGTCCACCTGACCCGACCGGCTGTCCTTCTCCTCCCCGGACGGGTTGAACAAATCGTCCAGCTGCTTCTCAATTATCTCCTCCTCGGGACTCTTGACACTCTTGATCGAGGTCGAAGACCCCGAAGCGGTCGCCACCGTCGTCGACGATTCCTTCCGCTCATCCAAGTAGTTCAACTCCTTCTGGATGCACATCCACTCGTCGTACGGCTCACCCTTCGACTCCTGACTCTTACCTTCCCCACCGACATGGTTGAAGTAACTCAACGACGGAGGTGGCGCCGAGGCAGCCGCAGCCTGTTGCTTCTGTCCCTGCCCCTCGCACTTCTTCATAATGAAACTCGGAGTTATCTCGCTCTCGATGTCGTCAAAGCTGTCCAGCTGCTCCTTCTTGAACAGATCCGGAGAAGGCCGAACCGACACCTTCTGCCCGCCTTGATGGTGCCGATACGCCACCAAATCTTCGGTTTTGATGTGCTCCTGCTTGATCATGGGATCAACCGCCGAAAGCGGCCGATCGCCCACAAAAACCGGCAGATCCTCCTTCTTGATCTTGCTGTCCTCGAGCAGGGCAGGATCACCTGCAGGGTTGAGCTCCGCAGGAGTTACTACGGCGGCCGATGGGTTCAGGTACTCCTGGATGTTGAGCTGCATCTGCAGGATTTCGTCCTTCACGTCCGAGATGAGCATCCGGTCGACCATCATGAGCTCGGTGGTGCGAACGTGGCGCTGAAAAAACAATGATTGAGGTTATGTTTTCAACAAGGTTGTTAATCGATAAAATTATCGTCGATAGTAATAGCGTCTAACGAGGGCGCCGACTTCAGGGTGGCCACTCAAATCCCATTTTCCAATTTCTGACTTTTTCCAGACATTTCCAGAAAGCTCAAATAATATTATTTCTTATCTAAAGAATGATTACAAACAAAAACTCTCTATAAAAAAGTCAATATCAATTACCGAAAAAAAATCAAACTTAATTTAAAAAAAATCCAACTATTTGCAATTTTTGTAAACACAGAAACTGAACAACAAATAAAAAAAAAACTTCAAAAATGGAAATTAATTATTATGATTCAGAGTAGAAACACAAACAATTATTCCTCAAAAAAAATCGAAAGTTCAACAATACTTATAACTTTCATGTTATTTTTTTAAATTGGCAATCGTATAGTTTTTGATACTTCGTTTCAACCGGAAATGGCAAAAAGTTAAAGATGTTGGTCACTTTTTCGTTTGACACTTTTTTAGTTTGTACCCCGTTGGTTGGTCAAAGTCAAACTAAAAAGTGACGAACTGTCACTTTTTACACGGTGCTCACGCACACTATAAAAACAAACGTTTGGTAGTGTGTGTGAACTCTGTGTTAAAGGGGTGTCAAACTAAAAAGAGACCCCGTTCGTTTGACAACAGTTGGTGTCAAACCATCGGGGTTTGAGTGTAACTGAATTTTAAATTTCATTCCTATTTTTCCTACTTATTTTAAGCAAAATGTTTGAAGAGACAATTTGTTTTAACAATTTTGAAATAACTTCGAATTTCTTGGATTATTTTTTTGCAATTTCAATATTTTCTTCATGCTTTCAGAACGTAAAAAAGTTTTTCAATTTTGGATTTTATACGATATTTAAGTTTTCCGAATTAGGTAATTTACCCATACTCACAAAAAAAAGTTCAAGGACAACATTTGGAAAAAAATAAATTGAAATTACCTAACGAAATCAGTTAAACAATTAAACTTAATAACAAAAAAAAACTATTGCCAAACTCAAATTGGCATCTGTTTTCAAATATTCAATCTATGTGACAAAATGAAATAGAATCATAAGCTGGGCAACTGCATCCAATATTTATTAAGATTTTGAATGTCTTTACCAGCTTTTCCAGCACTCAAATAAATTGAAATAGTGAAAGAACCTTAAATTTTAAGGGGTAACATACATGTAGAAAATCACAAAATTTTATATTACAGAATATTTATTAAATCCACTCAAAAGATGATTATTAATCACTCCTGAAAGTTTCATGAAGATATTTCATGATTAAACTGAGTAAGAGACGATTTAAGCTCAAAATTTTGCCATGCGCAAAGCGGGCAGTCAAACTTTGTTGGCGTTTTTCTCTAAACACCGAGTTGATTTACGGGTGCCATGATATCTCGAGATGGAATGAAACAAATTAGCTGAGATTTGATTTTTATTTTTTTCTTTAAAAAAAAATACAAAAATCAAAAACTAACGATTTTTTATATGAAAATCACAAACATATTTTTATCTTTTTTTTAAATTAACTTTTTGAAAATCTAGCTTCGTCATGCACACGGAATCGGTTTAACGAGTCTTCACCAAAATTTTGAGCCGATTTGGTCAAGAAAGTGTTGAGATATCGTGGCACCCGTTTTTTGAAACTGCTATCTTGAAATTGCTATATCTCGGTAATGATCCAACCAAATATCTTCAAATTTGTTTTGTTAGTAGGTAAAAATGTGTATTTTAATGCCCTGAAAAAAGAATTTAAAAAAAGGTGCAGTGTGCACTCATACTAACCTCTGACTTTTTTGTATGTATGTAACCCCTTAAGTAAGAATTGAGTAAATTTTATTTCAAAATTGTACAAAATATTACAAAATTATTCAAGAGTCAACATTAATTTTCAAACAAATATGCTTAGATTCCCGACTTTTCCCGACTTTTTGACAAAAAAAAACATAAATTCCCGACTTTTTCCCGATTTTTTGTGGATTTTGGCGAATTCCCGACTTGATTGGCCACCCTCCGACTTAGGGGGCGCACGGGACCTTAAAAAAAAATAAGAAATACTTAAATATTCATAATTTGAAATATAGGTTTCAAACGAAGCGATACTCATATTCGTAAAATTGTTAAATACTCAATTTTTCACAAAATACCGTATTTTTGTTCGAAAATAATTAAATTTTCATTATTCGTAATATGAGTTTCAAACGAAGCGAATTTTTATCGAAAATACTCAAATTTGCATAATTCGCAATATGCGCGAAGCGAAATTGAGTTTGCATTTTCTTTTTATTATTATTTTTTTTAAATACTCAAATTTTCAAAAATTTGGATTTTCACAAAAAAAAATTTAAATTACCGTATTTGTTTGCGAAAATAATCTTTTTTTTTATAATTCGCAAACGGAGCGAAATATTGTTTGCATTCTAATTTTAAAATACCATTTTTTTTAAATAATACAATCTCTTTTCAAAAATACCCCAATTATTATAATTTGCAATATGGTTATAAAACGAAGTGAAATTTTGTGTGCATTTTCACCTTACTAATGTTTTTTTTTCGTAAAATATAAAAAAAATAAAACATTCGTACTTTTTTGAAAAAATAATCAAATTTTCATAAAATACCGTAATTTTCGAAAATACTGAAATTTTTATTATTTGCAATATGTGTATCAAACGAAGCGAAATTTGCATGCTTTCACTTAAATGAAGTTTATTTTTGCCATTTTTTCTAATTTGCACATTTTAACATATTTTTAAATTTCGTATTTTGCATCAAAGCTTAATTATTTTTGAAAAACATGGTATATTGTGAAAATTCGAGTATTTTACATAAAAAATTCAAATAAAGTGAAATTTATTCTAAATTTCCCGTCGCATCAAGCCAAATAATGAAAATTGGAGCATTTTCAAAAAATACGATATTTTGTGAATATTTTAACATTTTACAAAAAAAAAAAAACTCAAACAATGTTTTCCAAATCAACTCCCCTTCCCAAGTCACTCACCATCGACTCCTGCATCAGCAGCAGCTGGTACTTGTTCAGCATGTTCTGGTAGATGACGGGAAACTCCGCCGCCATCCCCCGAAACGACCCGTCCTCGTCCTCCCGGCCCTCCTCCTCCTCCCGCTGCTCCTCGTACATGCAGTGGTACCGTATCAGCCGCTTCACGGCGTCCTGCTTGCTCGCAAACGGCGCGCTCGTGTCCGGCCGCGTACACGCGTCCTGGTCCACCGAAATCTGCCGTTCGAACCTAGGTTAGCAGAAAAAAATAAACGTTAGTTAGATTACGAAACGATCTTCCAGCGATGTCCAGCCGGGCAAAAGAAATGAATATCACACTCACAAACTTGATCGCGGCACTACGACCGGCTTGGTGCTGCCCGGGATGGTCGTGGTGACGACCGTCGGCACGACGGGTTGCGGTGGCGGAGGTGGAGGCGGCGGCAGCGGGGCTGGGACGACCGGAGTGACGATCGCAGAGGTCACTGGAACGACGGTGGGGATCAGGGCGGGGGTGGCGTTGCTGTTGATGACGATGTTCGAGCTGGTCGTGGTGGTTGTTAGGGTTGTGGCCGTACTCGCGGCCACCGTTGTGGTGATCGTCGTGTTTGGCGGGAGGATTGGGGTGAAGGTTGAACCTGGGGCGGTGGTTATGAGGGTGGTGGAGGGGAGAGTTTGGCTCATGGTAACTAGTGGCGGGGGGACGATGTTCATCGGTTGCTGGGGTTGCTGCAGCTGGATGTGGAGGAGGGTTGGCCTGGACGACGATTCCACCGGATGCGGTCGTCATCATGGAGGTTTTGACGTTCTGGAGGGCGGGTGAGCCACCGACGATCATGATGGACTGGCCGGCGGCGTTTTTGCCCTGGTGGAACACCGGCATGGAGGTTGGAACCAGCGGAGGAGGCACCGGGGTGTTGGATCGGTTGATCGTGGGTTCGATCTTGGTCACGCTCATCGATTGTTGGGTTGGGACTAGCGACGGCATGGGGATGGAGTTGGTTGGACCGCTGGTCAACGTGATGCTCTTGTTGTTCAGGATGATCTGATGGGGCGCTGGTGGCAGTTGCTGCTTGACGACGCTGGCCTTGATCTGGTTGGGTTGCGTGATCGAGACGCTGGTTTGCGGGGGAAGTGAAGTCGCTCCGATTGGAATGATGGAGGTGGCGGGTTTTTGCTGGACTCCACCCTTGGTCAGCGGTTGTTGGATCTGACCGACGCCACTGTTGGTGATCGTGATCGACATGGAAGAATTTCCACCCGAACTGCTGACGATCGTGCCGGTGTAGTTCGGTTGGGTCGGCGGAGGGGGAATGTCCTGTTTGACGACCTGGGGCGAGTTGATTTGGATGGGCGACGGAATGGTTTGCATGTTGGCACCGCCCTGGTAGATGGCCGCGTTTGCCGAGGTGGGCGTTACCGTGATCGGAGACACGATCGCTTGCTGGGGTGGCTTTGATTCGCTGCTGATCACGGCTCCGCCGGGAGTCGTTCCGGAGATGGGCGCCGGAGGTGGTGGCGGGTTGGCCGCGGCAACTGCCAGCGCGTGTCCCGAAGGGATCGTCGGAATGATCTTGCCCGTTGCGAGGATCTTTTGCTGTTCGATGAACAGTCGTTGCAACGCTTGCGTAATCTCCGGGTCGGCCATGTTCTGGATGTTGGTTAGCACGGGCAGTGGCTTGTTGAAGACCGGATTGGTTGGATCAAAGTCCGCCGGAATGGTGAGCGTGGCGAGCAGGTTCTTGTTCTGCAGCTTCGCCGACAGCTGCTGGATCTGCTGTTGAACGCTTTTGAGCAGTTGCTGCTTTTGCGGCGTCAACTGAATCGTCTGTACGCGCGGCACAACGGAGGGCGTCCCGGTCGGTGTTGGCGTTGGAGACGGAGCTGGCGCTCCCGAATTCACACTCACCAACGGGGGCATTTGGTTGAGCATCGGCTGATGCTGCTGCTGCTGCGTTTGCTGGATTTTGGAACCCTTCTTACCACTACTTAAGCTAGTACCACTTAAAACGTTATTCGGTTGAACACACACATTTACACTACCATTACCACTACTACTGTTGATGCTGCAGTTGAAGCTAAGATTACCGCCAGCGGCTGTGACGTTAGCTGTAGTCGCGTTACTCACGATTAGATTATTGCACTGGGTAGTCGTCGTAATCGGTTTGATCTTGCTCTGGATCTGCGGATGAACCTGGGCGATCGGCGGCGGTGGCGCCGCACTCGACGCCACCACAAAGTTGTTCGGGTTGACCGTACCGACAATCTTGGTGCCAATCTTAGTTCCATCCTCAGCCAGAATCGGTTGGGCGTGCTGCCCCGGCTGTAGAATCACGTTCGGCGGCAGTCCACTCCCCACCGGGTTCACCTTGACCAGACTGGCCTTGGGCGGTGGCGGTGGCTTGTCCGCCTTCTTCGAGCGACTCCGCTTGGGCTTTTCCTTGGGCACGGGCACCACGTTGTTAACCACCTTGTTCTGGATCTGCACTGGCGCGGTCATCCCCGTCGGCTTAAAGTTCTGGCTCACAATCTGGGGCGGCTGCTGCAACGGCTTCACCATTGGCTGCGGCTGCGGCGGCGGTTCACTCGTCGGCTGCACCGGCCCAATGTTGTTGAAGTGAATCTGACCCTGCAGCAGACACTGCGCCAGCTGCGCCGCGTTGATCCCCGTCGGCACGATCAACAGCCGCTCCATCGGCCCTAGCGCGGCCGTCGTCTGGCCCGGGCTCATCTGGGTGATCTGGTTGGTGAGCGTGTTCAGCGAGAAGAGCTGCGAGTTCGGGCCGACCTTGGGCAGCTCGACAAACTTGGGTGCGTTCGAGTTGATGACCACCGTTTGCTGTTGCTGCTGGGGTTGGGGTTGAAACTGGTTCGTCGTGGTCGTCGTCGTCACGGGTTGAGGCACGACAGGAGGCGGCGGAGGTGGTTGCTCCACGGGGGCAGGTTCGTGCTTGCGCACTTCCTTCAAGCTCTGAGTTACGTTCGGTAGATGCTGCGGCTGTTGGGGGGTGTGCAAAATTTGCTGCTGCTGTTGCGGGAGTTGATGGTGAATCAGCTGAGGTGGCGGCTGCTGTTGCTGATGGTGCTGAATCAGGTGTCCACCGGCGGAAGCCGTCGACGTTACGATTGTGCTGGTTTGCGTGTTGAACGACGGGACGTACTGGTGCTGGGAGCTGGTAACGATTACGTTTTTGTGCTGAATCTGGCCGCTTACGGTGGCCACGCTTTTCGGCGGTTGTTGTTGGACCACTGGAATCGGCGCCGGAGGCGGTGGAGGTTGGACCACTGGTTGTGCGGGCGGAGGTTTGGAAGGTTCGTTCACCAGACTCACGTTGCCAAGCGCGCCGGACAGGATTGCTTGCAGAATCATCTGCGACTGGTTGTCCTGGGGGCTGTTGACGTCGTGCTTCAAGATCAGGTGGCCGTTCTCCGCGAGGGACAGACTCAGCGCTCCCGTCAGCTGCGACAGGATGCTTTGGGCGGATGGGGGACCCGAAGGCTGCTGCTGAACAGGTTGAGGAGGTTGTGGAACCGGTTGGGGTTGTACTGGAGGTGCCTGAATAACTGGTTGAGGTTGTTGAATGGGTTGCTGCTGAACTGGATGCGGCTGTGGCTGATAATTCTGCTTGTTGTCCAAGATCGGGGTGATCTGAATCTGATTGTTGATCGTGCCCTTCGTTGTCTTGTTGTTGTTCACGGTCGTCCCGTCAATCTGTGAGATCTGAATGTTTCCGATCTGGGTCGGAACCGGAGCCGCCACCGGAATCGTTTCCAGCGGTTTGTCCAGCTTCTTCCCGTTCTTCTTGCCTCCACCGGACTTTTTCTTCGTGGGCGTCACAACCGGTTGCTGTGGGGGCTTGCTCGGCGATATCACCATTGAAGTGGTCACCGGCGAGGTCAGCGTTGAAGTCACCATCGGTGCCGTCGAAGTCACGAACGAGGCCATCGGCTGCGGCTGGCTCACCACAAAACTCTGACTGATCATGGGCGCTGAAGAAGATGACATCGGCGGTGCCGACGAAGCCGCCGCCTGAATCAGCTGGTTCTGAATCTCGTTGATCTGACTCTGCAGAGTCGGAGTGACCTGGGTGTTGTTCAACACGTTGTTCATCAAGCTGTTCACGCAGATCGTGTTCTGCGACAAACTACCACCGGCACTACTACTGCTCACAGTCGCGATTGTCGGCGTCGGAGCCACCGTCGCAATGCTGACCACCTTGGCCTGATCGTCGGCCGACAGGCGCGGGATTGAGATCGTGTACGGCTGGGCGGAGTTTGGATCGGCGGACGCGTCGATCGTGATCATGAACGGGGGTGGTTCCGTCGTCTTGGGCGGGACTTCGGCGGACGACGCCGCAGGCGTCGGCTGTAGTGGTTTCGGTTGCTCGGCCTCGAGCGACGGAATCGAGATCGTGTACGGGAAGTCCACGTTGGATCCGCCAGCGGCGCTGGCAGGGATCGTGATCATAATATCGGTACTGGCGGTGCTTGTTGGAGGTGGTTGGGGGAGGGGTGCCGGAGGAGGTGACATGAGCTGTTGCGGGGGTTGGGGTTGTTCCTCCGGAACGGTGAGAGGAGGTGGTTGCGGAGGTTGTGGTGCCGGCTCGTCCGTGTCCATGAAGTCGTCGTCCTCGATGCCGATGCCGGAGATCTTCATGAGGTTGGCGAGATCGAGCTTGCCCGTGGACGTGTGCGTGTTGGTGTACGTCGGGGACGTCGACGGAGACGTGATTGGCTCCGACTGGGGGGTTGGTGCCTGGCAGGTCACCGGGATCGACGGGGTTGCGATCATGGGGGCGGCCGTCGCGATCGGCGGTTGTGTCGTCTTTTTCTTTTTGCTTTTGCGCTCTTTTTTGGGCTTTTCGGGTTCGAACTTTGGCTGGGGCTGTGGCGGAGGTTGCTGGTGCTGGATCTGCACTGGTGACTGCTGAATGGAACTACTGGTAAAGAACTGTTGCTGCAACTGATGCTGCTGTTGGGGTTGTTGGCTTTGGATCTGATGGTGTTGTTGTTGTTGTTGGGGCGGTTGTTTGAGACTGTCGGCCAGGATGACCTGCTGGCCGCTGGCGGTGGTCAGGATGGGCGTTGGTTGCCGGATTGGTTCCGGCGAGAGGATCTGCTGCCCGTCGGAGATGATTTGACCTTGGGGCTGCGTTGATTGCTGCATCGGAGCGTTGACCGTGATCGTTCCACCTGCCCCGCTGGTAAATTGGATATTTTGAGCACTGACGACGATTTCTCCCGCTGACTGGGTCTGGTTGGTCTGGTTTACCGCTGGTGGTGGCGGAGACGTGAAGGTGGCCCCGCTGGCAGCTGCGGCCGCGGCCAGTTGCTGCGTGAAATTGGCACTTCCGAGTTGGTTCAGGTTAATGTTTTGGTTCTGTAAGCTGAAGCCAGCCTGCTGGAACTGCGCCGGCAACGAGGCCAGCTGTAGCTGCCCGTTCAGCCCGTTTGGCACCTGGATTTGCGTGAGGTTCCCGTTCAGCTGGAGGTTTTGGAGTTGAGCGACCCCCTGGCTGAGCAGGTGTTGATTGATTGCGATCTGCTGGGCCTGACCGCGCTGGCCTTGCAGGCCCTGGATTTGCGTCAACGGAACGCCCTGGTTCGTTTTGAGCCCGGGGATGTTCTGCTGCACCAGGTTGCCCTGGGAGGACACGATGAAGGTCGGTGCCGCGGCCAGTTGCATCGCCCCGTTGGTGCCCAGAATTCGAAGCACCTGCTGGGGTTGGGGTTGCTGCAGCTGTGGCCTCGTGTTGTGAATCACCAGGCTGGGCGTGGCGAGTTGCGGCGTCGGAGGTCGCAGTATCAGCTGGACGCCCTGCGGGGTGTTTTGCTGTACGATGACCGGCATTTGGTTGAGCAGTAAGGGTTGTGCGTTGAGGTTCCCCGTTGGCAGGATGATTGAGCCCCCATTTTGGGACGCACCTTGCGTGGCCGATCCCGTTGGGGTGGTCTGCGGTGTGGCCACCAACTGCGGCTGCTGTTGCTGCTGCGCAGAGTTGCCCTGTTGCGCGTACTGTTGACCTCCGGCCGTCGTTTGCGTGACCTGAATGTGGGCCGGCATCTGGTGATGGTTGCTCATCATGGTGGCCATCGAAGTCTTGGGCTGGGTCATGATCGTCTTCCCGCCCGCTATCGAGAAGATCGGCTGATGCTGCGGACTCTGCTGGGGTGACGGCGAAACCGACGGCGTCACCGGCTTGGGCAGGATCTGCTGCGGTCTCTGCTGGTGATGCTTTCCTCCGATGATGACGGTGGCCGCCGGCGATGGCGACGGTGAACCCGAGGACGGAGACGACGTGATGATTTGCTGGAGGAATTGCTGCTGCTGCTGTTGCTGTTGAGGATTAAAGGGTTGCGGCTGCGGAGAATGCGATATGATCGTTTGACGGTTCTGCAGCTGCTGGCCCTGAATGGTTTGCTGTTGATGCTGTTGCTGCTGCTGCTGCTGTTGCTGAATGAATTGAGAACCTTGAAATATTTGCACTATTTGATTGCCTGCGCCCATTACAGGATACTAAAAAAAGGAAGAAAAAAACAGATCGTTAGTTGGACAATCCTCAGCGCGTACGCCCCACCCCATTAACTCACTTGCTGAATGACGGGCTGCGGCGTCGGTGGCCTCAGTTGATGACCGGTCGCCACACTCGTCGGCGGCAGAGGAGCCGTTCCGGCTGGGCCCGCACTGCCAACGATGATACTACCGCCGAGTCCGCCGTGACTGCTGGTCGTGACCAGAATCGAACCGCCGCCCCCACCACCCCCGTTGGGACTCGCAATCGGACTGGGACTGGCGATGGGACTTCCCACAAAGGACACGGTTTGGGCTTGCTGCTGGTGGTGCTGCTGGATATGCTGCTGAAGTGCTTTTTTCGCCGCTTTCGGGCTACATGAGGGCGTCCCGATCGTGCTCGTTGTCCCATGTCCATGGCCTGCATGTGACTGGATCAGCTGCTGCTGCTGCAGATGAGGCTGAAACAACTGTTGCTGCTGCGGCTGGTGGATTACGGTTGCCGCACTGGACTTGCGACCTTTCTGCTGCTTCAGCGAGATGTTGTTCGAGCCGACGAGCGTGGTGTTGAACTCGTTGCCCGGGATGGTCGAGATGCTGTACGTGGCGGCACCGGCCGGGGACTGCGTCGGACTCGGCCGGTACACCACCGTGCCGGCATTCGGACTGCTGCTGTTGCTGCTGGTGATGAACTGCTGCTGCTGGCCGAACGACTGGCGCCGGTTGGCGATGCCCGATTTGCGGTCCTGGAAAAGAATTCGGAATTGTTGTGAAATCGGTGAAATCTTGATCAGAGTCTGGTATCTCAACGCTACCCCAGAAATAACTTATTGAAATGTTTGTAGGATCTAGGATTTGTTAACCACAAATTTCTTCAGGTTTGTTTTATTCATTTGTAAACAAACATTTAACCGAATTACGAGCAATCAATAATTATAAATTATTACAAAAAATGCTTAAGATTGTTAAACTCAACGTAATCACTTGCTCTAAACTAACGGAACTAACATATTTACAGTTGGTCTGCGTTGTTTGTTTGCCTGCTTGTGTTCGCAGAACGTCAGACTGCATACATTTTACTTTGTTTGGCAAACTGTCGAACACGAAAAAGTGGGAATTTGTTTGTTTGTTTGCCATAGTGTAATTCCTTCTTTTGATCAAATACATTTTGTAAACAAGAGTGTATCCCTCCGAGGCAATCTGTCAAAAAGTGCCAGTTTATTTGTTTGTTTGTTTGCGTAGACTAATGCCTTCTTAACTCTTCTCTGAGAATGCGTGAGAGTGAGTGTCGACGAGCGCCAGTAGGCCAGGCTAGAGAACCTTTAAAGAGAAAAGACATGGCACTCAAACACAACAAAACTCGCTCTCCCGTCTCTTTCGCTGCACTGAGTGACGACGCTCAGGTTCTCTAGGCCAGGCAAATCATTACATATTTTGATAGCAGCAAAGATCCTTCAACATATGCGTCATTACACTCATTTAAAATAAGATCGTTTTACTGGTTGAGAGCCAATTTTAATAGAAAAAAAACACGATCCTTCTTAGGATTAATTCTCATCTGCAGATGTCGCTATCTCAACCAATCGGGTAGAAATGGGGATTTTTACGACATAGATGTCGCTGCAATCGGGGCACTCATCTTTGACAAGTATTTCTAGGCACTCACTAAAAGTTGTCATATCTCTTACTAAAGGATCTCTAGATAGCAGTGTGAAGCGATCGTTTTAATTTCTAGATTAGAGAACCTGAGAGAGAAGCGTCGTCACTCAGTGCAGCGCTCGAATTACTTGTCAAAATTGAGTTCCTTCGTTTAAAAGCACATGAGCGGGAAAGAGACGGGAGAGCGAGTTTTGTTGTGTTTGAGTGCCATGTCTTTTCGCTTTAAGGTGAAGCCGTTGATCATTTTCGAAGAAATTTGATCATCACTATAAAATATTCTGTATTAAATTCAATTTAACGAATTTCAGCACCAAAAGGAATCAGCATGTACCGGTTGTTGCCATCTTGAAGCCACTGAAGGAATTTTTGATCTAAATCAATTGTGCTTCAAAATTTATATAATTTTATGGCACAGTCATTGACGTCCTAGTTGGCAATCATTGATTAATGACGATTTCCATAACTTTACAAGGAATGGTATAATCGTTACCAAAAGGAATCAGCATGTGTAGGGCACTATTCTAAACAACTTGTTGAAGAAATTTTGTCAAAATATTGAAAGCGAACGAAAAATCATGACAATGATGGAAGTCTTCACGCTAAAGGTTCTCTATTCTAGATGCTTACGAATCGCGGTAGTTCACGATTGGTTGCGCGCTGACAATTTAAGCGATTTGATCGGCATCGAGTGAGTGATTTCTAAAGTTTGAATGTTGATTTTTTAGCCATTTTGGATTTTTTTTTTCGTTTGAGAACTGGATATGTTTTTTTGTTAATGTCGTAGTTGTGGAACAATTAAAAAAAGTCAAACAAAATTTCAAAAATCATTTTAAGATGCATAATCAAATTTACAATGAGTTAACACATTTTTTTTTGAAATAGTGCGTCGTTTTCATGTTATAGACATGTTTTTTTAAATGTAATTCTTTAAATAAAGTCTGAGAATATGTCCTATTTATCATAGAACTGCTGGAGATTCAACTACTTAAGTTTAGTGAAAAACAGTATTTCTCAGTGTCAACTAAATAGTCCAAATTTTTTAACTCGAGATATCTCGGAAACTGATGGTTTGATTTTCAATGTTAATTTTTTTTTGTGAAATTGTATGCATTTCAATGTAGAATTTTAAAAAAATTCAAATTTCGTAAATTTTAAAAACGTGTTAAACATTTTGATTTGGTTAAAATCACTTATTTTGAACATTTTCAAATGTAAGACTTGATTAAAAAAATGTTAAATAATGTTTAGGGAAAATAGCAGAAAATTTCACATATGTTTATAAACATTGAAAATCGAGCCGTAAGTTCAAAGATATCGCGAGTTGAAAAATGTGTGCTCATTATATGGAACTGAGAAAAACTAATTATTCACAAAACATATACTTTAAAGCTGTAATTTAGCAACCAACAGTTCGATGAATAAAGTTAAACCCAGAAATTTGTAGGAAATTTACTCAGCTAATCGAAAATATTTTTTCAGGGGTGCTTTTCCCTTTAAAATGTTTTAAATGGTAAAAAAAAGCTTCAAATGATAAAATGTCAAAAAAACAAATCGGATTTTTTCCGTGTACCTTTTTCTGAAAAATCCTGAAAACCTACAACTTTGCCGAAGACACCAAATCGATCCGTAAATCCCTTCTCAAGAAACAGAATATCATTTGAGACCAGAATCTCAACATTGGTGATAAAAAGTCAAATAAAAAAATCGGATTTTTCCGTGCACCTATTTTTCTCTGAAAAGTCCAAATTGTTCAAAGTTTTCATTCAAATAAAAAAAAATATAAAGAAAAATTGATTTGTGATAACGTGGCTAAATACTCCTCTTTTGAAAAAGAGGTATCAAGCATTGAAATTTTCGAGAAGTGTTCCGTAATTCTGAGATATAGTCAAAATTTCACGTATCCAGGTTTTAAGCGAAGATGGCGTTCGAAATGGTGAACGTCCAAAATAGAGATGGGCAAAAAAAGAGCGAGCCGCTCAAAGAGCCGATGCACTGAAAAGAGCGAACGAACCGACGCTCACAAAAAAAGAACCGCGGTTCTTTTTTTAAACTCCAGTCTTTTGAAAGAACCGTTTCAAGATGGCATGATTTTTGTTATCAATATAATTTATTGAATTTCAAAAAAAATAAAATGCAGTGTTAAAATTGTTTTTGAGAATTGAAAATGCAATTTCAAATATTTCAATGCTTTAAATCCCAAAAGTAAATGATTTTCTAAACAAAATGAAAAAAAAAAACTTTTTATTATACAACTAATTGTGCATTAAATTATCACTAGATTACAAATTTGAGCATTTTGGAATAAAAATAAATCCTTTTGTCCGACTAAACTTTAATCGTTTTTAGACTTTATCGATTAAATCAGAATGTAGAAAGAGTTCACAGAATATTTTCTCCAAATAAAATTTCAGCATTAGTTCAATTCTTACAGAAATATATGCAATTTTAAAAATTAATAGCAATTTTTCCAGCATCCTAGGTTTAAGTTTGGATGCCATTCTCTTACTCGAATGTTTAGGTTGGAGTAGAAATCTTGACATAGAGTCACCAAGACCTATGGTTTTCAAAGGCATCTTCTGTTTTATTTATTTTTATCAAATAATTTATTAAAGTCCTATATGAAATAACTTTAAAATCGCACGATTCTTTAAAAAAAACCTCGTCATCCAAATTTTGAAAAAGAGCAAAAGAAAAAAAATATTGAAAAAGAGCAAAAGAGCCGTTCAAAAGAGCGGCTCTTTTTAATGAGCGAACGAAAATGAGCGGCTCCTAAAAAAGAGCGGTTTTGCCCACCTCTAGTCCAAAATGTCAAAATCGCGCAGCAGCACCAACATTAGAAAAAAAATGTGGCTGTCATGCCATGGTACAATTTTTTCGTAATGTTGGTATCACCTCGTGATTTTGACATTTCGGGCGTTCATCATTTCGAACGCCATCTTCGCTTAAAAACCTGGATACGATGATTTTGACTATCAAGAGTTGAAATAATCTCTGTCCAGAAGACATCAATATCTCATTGAGTTATTTTAAAAGTTTCCAACTCTGCTAAGAAATCACTAAGCAAAAATGGACTGTATCACCCACCTGGTCCTGAGTCACGGCGGCAAGGCTGCTGTTGGTTACCAGCAGGACATCCTGCGGCTGTTGTTGCTGGTGATGTTGCTGGAATTGCTGGTGCTGCTGCTGCTGCTGCTGCTGGAACGGTGACTGCGATGGCGACGGCTGCAGCCGGGGGCTCGCCGGGATCGACGGTGATGGCGATGGCGTCAGAAATGGACCCGGAGGAGACAGAATACCTGGGTGAGGGGGGAAAAAGGGAGAGAAAGTTTGAAATGTTAGTATAAGTTTGAGTAAATATTGAAAATCTGTATAGGTTTTGTAAGTAGGGAAAATTACCAAATATCATGGTTTGGCAAGGTTGATCATCCTACAGCGGTCGAAAGCTGAACGCATTTTCACTTATTTTAAACCATTGTTGATGCTTAAATTTCCTTCTGTACACAAAAACATCAAAATTAAAATTGAGCGAAATTGGTGACCACAAAATCACATTTAATCAGTGTTCCACTTCCGCCCAAAACAACTCGCCCACGCAAACACAAAAATTTTCGAGGAAAATCCCCCGGAAAAGGACCACCCCCCCACAAAATGCTCATTACAACCCCTGGTCCTCAAAACTTTTGCTCTTTCCACCGCCCCCTCACACTAAGCCCCCATCATTCATCACACCGAGACTCGTCACGCGAGAGAGAGAGAGAGTGAGGGCGTCATTCAGAAGAAAAGACCCCGAGAAAAAGCAGCAGGCTCCGCAGCGCCACCACGCGGAAATTCCACGACACTCTGTCTGTGACTTTTCTTTGTTTATCGATTAGATTAGAGAGAGAGAGAGAGAGTGGCAGCAGGCGATGCGATGGTGTGATGGCCTGCACAACAACAACAACAACAACTATTTTGTCGTAAGTTCTGTGAAGGTGTGTTTGTGTGGGTAAGTGTGCCTTTTCGAGAATGGCAAAAAACTTTTTTTCGGGGATTGTTTTTGGATTTGTAGTTTGAGAAAGTACACATTTTTCCAAGAAAGGATAACGTTTTTCTTCTTGGAAGGATTTTCCAACCCGGAAAATCTTCACAGTTTTTCACTCATTGATTTATATACTCAAAAGTTCCACCGACAATTCCCGGTAAATCCCACACTAAAAGATTTTATCACTCATTTTCGAGGGCACCAAGCTCGTTTTCCTTTGTTTGTATCGCGACGAAAGTCGCGAAAATTCTCGACGCTTTTCCACCGCGATTTTCCAACATTTTCCACCAAACTATAATTTCACCTGATTCATCACCACTTTGCCCACCAATTCCCACACAATTAGTCACCAATTGACGCCAATTTCATCCCAAATTTCGCCCCAAAATCCCGAACCACAAAATTTCCGCGGCGCTCTAGAACCCGTTTTCCTCGACGTTTTTCCTCCCTAGTTTTTCTCGTTGGCGCGCCGCGACGGACGTCGACGCAGTCAACACTTTTGCTTTTCACCCCCCCAAACGCGCTCTCTCGCTGGCTCTCTCATTTGCACAAACACACTCTCATTAATGGGTGGGAGAGAGAATACTGTGTTCACCGAAACGAGCGAGGGAGAGCGGGAAACACAACAAAAACAAAGGTGGGCTAGTGTTGGTGGTGGGTGTTGAGCTGCCACGTGAGAGTGCGGAAATTTGCACGCACGCCACGGCAGTGCTGATGGTTTGACGGGAAAAAGTTGGGCGCACTGTTTATGGGGGAACAGGAATGCATAGAGTAAGTTGTGAGTAAGTTTATCACGACAAGCAGGGTTGCCAAATAAATGCAACGAAATATTTATAAATTCTGAAAAACAATCAATTTTGGAAAGTTACGCAAAAAAATTAAAAAATTAACACGTCGACGATAAAAAACGCTTCTAAAACCTGTATACAACTGAAATGATTAGCACAGTAGGCAGTGAGCAACCAAGTCTCTGTAAAAAAGTTTTGCAACATTTGATGGAAAAGAGGAACAGCAATTTAGTAAAAAACAGGACCGTTTGCCAAACAAAAGACAATTTTCATCAGGTACTTAGCATCAAGTCTAGAATTATATCATTATTGAAAAATTTCTGGAGAATCCTTACATTAATTCTATTGGGATTCAATTTATTTTTCACATCAAATAATCACAGTAAAAAAACATGACAACACAATAACTAGGAATTCTAGGAAATCTAGGAAAAACAATGTGCTCAGAAAAAAGTTAGTTTTTAAACAAAATTCATTTAATGTACAATTCTGGAGTTTTTTTTAAAAAGGTCCAATAAACCAAATTCTCAGTTTTTGCTTTTTGGGTGTTTTTAATACCCCTGACTTAAGGCGGTTTTAAAAACACCCAAAAAGCAAAAACTGAAAATTTGGTTTATTGAACCTTTAAAAAAAACTCCAAAATAAAATAACATCAATTATTAAAACTTTCCAAAATCCAATTTAGGTAAATTTTACAACAAGCTGAAAAAAATACAAAATATTAATTTATGTTTATAGGATCTTTTGAAAAAGTAAGCGAGAATATAGTTGACAACCGACTAAACAATGTATTTTAAAGAGATTTTTTTTTGTAAATTGTTTTGATATTTCGAAAGGGGGAAGGGAAAGGAATTTCTTTGTATTGAAATGGAATCTGAATCTGCCTCATCAGAATTGAGCTTATATAAAAAATTTACATTCACATTTAACTTTTAAATTCTGGGGGCACATTCAGCGGACAAATCTACATTGAAAAACATATAGTTGGACAATTTTTCTAGTTTGGTTAGGGTGGTCCCATTCAGACATTTTCAAATGAAGATATCTTGAGTTTAAAATGCAGCGTTTTTACCTTAAAATGGCTGTATCTTTTGACCGTTAAGTAAAATTAACTTTTTTAAACATTAAAATGTTTTTGGATTCTGTCACGCTTAAAAATACATTTTTATATGTTTTTTGTTGTTGTGCTCTTTCTATCATTACTTTTTTTGACTTGTTTTATTCCTAAAGATATAAGAATTAATTTCTTTTTTTTTGCGTTTAGCTTTTTTCTTAAATTCCTTTGTTTTTTTCTGAAAACAAAACTTTGATTAAATCAAAAAAATGTTTAAATATTTTTTAAATGTTTTTTTTTGTTTTTGTGCTCTCTCTATCATTAACAAAGACTTTTCATTCTTAAAGATATAGGAATTCATTTCTTTTTAATCCCTATGTTTTTAATTTTTTTTAACAAAACTTTTTCAATTATTTTTTATTAAATCAAACAAATTGAAAAGAACAAAAGTAGTTCATTTTATTTCGCAATCACAAATTCAATTTTTTTGTATGATTTGTTTACTTATGATTTTAAAACATCAATCTTTCATTATTAATTGTTAAATAATTAAACCAAAAAAAAGTTAAAATGAGGGAGGGGGGAACGAAGGTGTTTTAAATAAGCCAAGAGGAGAATGCAACGAAAATAGTTGAGAACCACTGTTCTAGAAGACGAAAAAAAAAATCCCAAAAATATTCCTGAAAAAAAATTACAAGCCTAGGTTTCAACATTTGGATGAAAAAAGTGTTTTAAAATGCATGTTAAAGACATTAAAAGGTTTAAACCTTCAAACCTAAAATAAAATAAAAGTTTGTTTTGACTGTTAATATTTCCCCATTTTGAACATTTTGTAACAAATTATCATTATTGTAACAAATTATAACTCTTTCCAGGGCTTTGGTTTATTTATTCAATAAAAGAATTTCAAGAATTGAAATAAATCTATATATGTATTGGATAAATAAAAATAAATTCAAATCATTCACTTTTTCAGGCCTAAGTTCAGACTTTTTAAGAGATTAGAAAAAATGGAATTTTTTTTAACTCTTTGAAATGTATTGATAAACGTACAATTTTGCAATTGAGAAACTTCAATTTATTCTAAAAATGTTGATTTTTGAACAGTACACATCAAACAAACGAACTTTTAAATGAAGAGGGAAAAATAATTACAAAAACGAATAAACAATTTGTGCGCTTTCTGCTGTTAGTGATGAGCCTGAAATATGGAAAACAGTTTTCATTAAGTTAAATTTAGTTTTATGGAATAACAAATTTTGGTTAAAACTGTATTTAACAGCCAAATAAACGAATAGGTAAACAAACAATATTGAACGAAGCTTCAAATCACTTATCTCTTCGGAAAATCAAATCAAGAAATTTTTTTTCAATGTATAATTTTTCTATTGTTGGGCTTAAGTTTGACCCCAAAATTTATAAATCTAATATGGCGGCCAAAATAGCGGTTATGAAATATTGAAAAAAGGCATTTTTTAGACAATCAGCTTATCCAAAATGACAATCAAATTTAACCAAAATGAGGACGCAGAATTCGAATTTAATGGTAAAAGCAAGAAATGAAAAAAAATATTCGTGATTTTAGGCAAACCTTAGCATAATCGAACTTCAGATAATCGAGTCTGGATTTCATTGCAATGTTCTTTATCGTATTTGAACTCATCATGCTTAGTGTTGGTAACTTTGTGATTGTTTCAGGTCTATGCTAAAACCGACAATTGTAATCAATTATTTTATTTTATTAATATTTCATAATAATCTAGAAGCAGAAATCCCACGTGCTTTCCATAAAATCACATCCTAAGCACGTGTCCAGCGCATCATCTCCGTTTGGCATTTAGAAGTTTATTCACCCGAAGCCGCACAGACAACACCGAAAACAAAGGCTCTGGAACGCACGCAAAAGTCAATTCGATTTCATGACACCCAGACGTGACGGAGGCCAACATTTACAACAACAACAAACAAGTAGAAAAATGTTTCGGCGGCTGCTGCGTCACCACCGGACCAAAAATTGCAATCAAAATATCACACATAGAATGAAAGTTCGCTTTGATGAGAGGTTTTTTTTTCGAATGAGAGAAAGAGCGCTGATGAGTTGATGAGATTTTCGCGCGAGCGAGAGAGAGAGAGCTCGCGCACTCATCGAGATTACCGTCACTTTACATTACGGCCAGCGTTGCCACATGTACAGATATTTTTGGCACATACCAAACACTCAAACTAATTATTTTTACAGTTAAAATACACTTGAGTAGTTTTTGTAAACTGCACTAAAAAGATAAACATTTTTTGCATCTTTTTACTTGTTTAGTTTTTGATAAAAATGTTTTTCTTTAAAGTTATACTTGATTGAGTGTTTGGTCTGTGCCAAAAATATCTGTACGTGTGGCAAGCCTGATTACGGCTTGTAATGCGAGCGGGACAAATCAAGAGAAATCAGTTGGATCACGTTCAACAAACAAACACAAACAGTCACATGTTGCCAAAGGGCGCCACATCAAGTTTGCTCTCACTCTCTCATTATTTTTCTCTCTTGTCAGAAAAGAGCCCAACTGTGTAGGAAAATTGCTTGTTTTCCACAACACAAGCGCTGCTGCTGTCTCCCAAGGAAGAATGCATGCTTCCTGGATGGGGATACAAAAAAAAAGTTCTGTGGCCTATTCTCTCGGAAAAGGTTGCTCCTTCTCACGTGTCAGCCCGGAAGAGTTGTCTGATTATCCGGGACGTGTCAATGTGCCGCCACGGGTTGAGGACTTTTGGTATTTTCTTTTTGTTTTATTTTTGTTTGACATGATTTTGGCAAAAAATATCAATTCAAAATTTATTTATTTTTTGTTTTGTAATGTTGCCTCTTTAGACGCTGGAGTCATCGATAGGAGACAGAAAATATTGATTGATAATTGAATAATTACAGTTCCACGTGTGCTTATGAGAGGGACAGGTTGTTGGTGGCGATGGCAACTTTAGTGCCAACCCACCACGCAACCATTTCCGCGCAGACTACGTGCAGCGTCGAATGTTTGTTACGGCTGTCTATAGGAAATCCCATCAGGTCAACAAGTCAATGAATAAAGCGGATGGGAAATTACCATTGTTTATTTTGTGAGAGATGTCAATTATGTACGTTGAAACAGTGTATTTGAATTTGAACGATTAAATTGAAATCTAAATTGCCAATTAAAATTTAAAAAAAATAAGATTATTAAGTAAAAGATTAAAACAAATAAACAAGTTTCAGCTTAGATCCCCGTTAGTAGGGTGTATCTAATAGAAGCACCATCAATAGAGTCCTACTCAAATAAAATTTATCCTTCCGGCATGACTATCCAGTTCCTCTTGTGATCACAATTGAATAAAAAAACAGTGCATCCAGAACAAGGCCACACACAGCAGAAAAGCATACTTTCCGGAACGTCCGCATTTCCGCTTAACCACTTTTAAACTACTAAGTGACGTATGCGAAATTTGGAAGCAATTTTCACGGTTACACACTAAAAAAAATCTTTGTAATTTTACGTAAAAGTCCAAACCAGTTTTTTTTTTATGTCAAAAGGAATGTAAAAAATAGTGTAAACTTACAAATTTTTGTATGTGAGCTATTCTCCATAAAATCGGTAAAACTCGATTTTGACCATTTTTATTTTTTGTTTTTTTGTTCATGCTAAAAAAGTTCGTCAATATTCGAAAATCTGTAACTTTTGAAAAAAAAAAAATGCTGGTCGATTTGGCGTCTTCGGCAAAGCTGTAGGTATTGATGAGGAATGTTCAGAAAAAATAGATACACGGAAAAATTACGATTTTTAAATCAAATTTTAATCATAATAATTTTTGTTTTTGTTTTTTTGGTAAAAGTATATTTTCATTGACTTCAGGCTTTAAAATAAAATCAAATTTTCAATAGAAAAGTACTTAACGGATTTTTTGATAAATTGAACCGTTTTCAAGATATAGCCACTTAAAGTTTAATTAATGCGTCCATCCCGGGAATTCCTGGGACAAAATTCCCGGGATTTTTCCAAAACCGAGAACTCCCGAATCCCGGGATTTTTTATAGTTTGTCTCGGGAATTCCCGAAATTGAAAAAAAAAATCAAATTTAATCTGGAAATCCAGATTTGGTTGTGAAAATTTTTAACATGTTGAATACTTAATAATCGATTAG
This sequence comes from Culex quinquefasciatus, assembly GCF_015732765.1. Taxonomy (NCBI): domain Eukaryota; kingdom Metazoa; phylum Arthropoda; class Insecta; order Diptera; family Culicidae; genus Culex; species Culex quinquefasciatus. The sequence goes on from NC_051861.1 coordinate 7,457,695, forward strand.
CATTAAAATTTTAAAGCATTACAAATTGTATTCAGCATATATCAGTATTAATTTGGCTTATTAGGGAAAATTGTCAAAATTTTAGCTTGCATACCCGCAAAATGCCTGATGCTTTAAATATTTTCAATTCTATTTATTATATTTTTGAAAGACTGAGTAATATTTTAAAGTAAATTCATGATTTTAAATTTGAAAAGAAATATTAAATTATTTTTTCATTAAACACCAGAAACTGGGGCAAATCACGAAAAATATCACGTCAGGACAGCTTTTTAAGTCTATTTTCTGCACAATGTTTTGAATGGATTCTGTTGAAACAGGAAAATGGTACAAAACTCGGTTATCTGAAGCTTCAATTATCCAGAGGTCTATTATCCGAAAGAAATAGAAATTAGAATTCTGCAAGCCAATTTAAGTCAAATTTGAATGGTTGATTGCCTTAAAAGTTACCAAATACATTTTTAAAATATTTGATCGCCACCATTTTGGCCGCCATCTTGAATATAAAAAATCTTAATCACTTTAGAGAAATTAGGGGTTATACTTAAGCTTGACCATCAAAAATAAGACAGCGAAAAAAGTGGTTTTGAGTGGTTCGATTCGATGCGATTTGATTATCCGAAGGGATTTCTAAATTTATTGCTCTGAAATCTCCTGTCCTATTCAGACTGTATTTTTTTACAATTTTACATGGACTGGTATCATTTTATCAGATTTTATTTCTTCTTTATTAGACTTTTTCAAAAAAGAAAAAAAATGTCGAGCTTCGAGTCGAGCTAACAAATATATTAAAGAAAAATATTGATGGAAGACTAATTTAATTTTAACCACATTGGATAAAAAAAATAAGTTCAATTAAAATCCAAAGCGCAACAAAGAACGAAAAAAAGAACATTTTTAATTTCTTTTATGCTATTTGCAAAATGTCCAATTAATATTATCGAGCTTATTCTATAATTTTAAGTTTAAAAACATAACAAATAAAATAAATACATAGACTTTATGACTGTTTTAAAAATTTCCCGGGATCCCGGGAATTCCCGGGATTTAAATAATATTTTTCCCGTTTCCCGGGAAATTCAAAACCCGGGAAAATTGGACGCCCTAAGTTGAATTTTAGTTGAATTTTTTTCGATTTTTCAAATTGTGTTCATGATGGTCCATTGCTGAAAATATTTTTTTCGAAGAGTTCAGAAAATTTACAATAACATTGCCTAAAGAGCATTGAAGATTGGACCTCTGGTTGCTGAAGTACATTAAATAAAAAAACATTTAAAAAATCGTTTTACAAGTATCCAAACATTCACACATTATCGAATGTCATTGTATCAGCATCTGGACCAAACACTGAATATTACGCCCATTTGCTAGTCTTGATTTCTAAACATTCAGAATATTTTTCTCGAAGAGATCAAAATTTTTCACAAATATGTCATAATTGGTGGAGAATAGCTCCTGTAACTACACATTAGTAAAATTACATGAAATAGAAAGTAATTTTCAACCATTACAAATTTTTTATTGTTTTTTTTTATACAATTTGCCGCATACGTCACTTTGCAGTTCTGCGACAGTGCTCCATTTTGCGAGGATAGAACCTGTTGATGTTTGCAACTCGGAACTTGAACAAAAACTACACCCTTTCAGTGTGAGCCCAACGTAAGCGCACATACAGACAATGTAAACTAATAATTCATCATTGTTACAATTTACAGTGTAAACAGTGTAAATACGACTTAAAGGTTTAATAGGTGAAGGTCAGAATTTACTTATTTGTTTTATTGATAGGCTGAAAAAAATTTAAAAAATTACAGGAAACACAATGTAAATTTAAAAAAAAAATGATGTAATTTTACTTGGTTACAGCGGTTTAAGTTTTTTTTGGGCAAAGCCTATCCAAAAAAAAAATATTTTACATAAGAATTGGGAAAATTGAATCAGCGAAAAAAGTTTACATCAGTTATGTTGTATATAATTCCACATTCAAATGTAAATTTACATAAATATGAGGTAAACTTACACAATTTTTGCTGTGTATTTTAGAACTTGTTTCACCAAAAAAAAAAAAAACATGTTCAGCTCATTTTTTTAAAGCTTAACCTCAAATGTCACTTAATTGACATATTCGTGTGGCATTTCAACCATTTCGCTGGCAGGGTCGATCGTCATCGAGAGCAAAAAAAGAAGCCGAATAAAAACCTTAAGGGGAAACGCTGCGTGGAGAATCGGAAGCAGAATATTATGCATGCACAAATCGAGCTCATAATTTGCATCAATTCGCATCCGCACATGCACTCTCGGGGCAGATTTTTTTTTTCTGTTGGCTTGCTCTCTTTCTTGTCATATTTTCCGTTGTTTTCATGTCTGATTTGTTGCTTCAAGCTGTATGGTAATGAAGCGAGTTCGTAGCTGTTGATTTCGAGATCATGACAAGGTTGAGAGTCGTGTAGTACTTTTGAAATTGATCTTTTTACATTTTTGAAATGTAAAAATCAATTTTAAAAACCATAAATTTTGAAAAAAAAAAATATTGACATGATTTTTTTTTTAAATTTAATTTTTTTTAAATTAAAGTGATTGAAAAGTCGGATTACTGCTTAACTATAAGGCATATTAATGGGTATGAAACAAATGTGTCGCCAATCGACGTCAAGGACAAACTGCGTTTACCTGGTTGCTGATTTGCATAATTGAATGATGGTGCGAAATAAGATTGCAGTGCACCGAACAAGCAGCTACGATTACCATAATTTATTTAAAAATTTCAATAAGCATATATATGAAAAATAGCGATAGTACATTTTTTAAAGCAAATAAATCTTACTTGTAACTTTACGAAAAACACTCATGAAATCATGATCCTTATTCACGTTTTCATGAACAAAAATTCACGAATTTCGTTATTTTTTTATTTTGTTTAGAGAAAAAAAATGCATCAATTACATTAGTTTTGAGTCAAAGTTTTACAAATAAAAAAGGGGAAACAAGGGCAAAAAATCAATACCGACCCACCTCACCAACACCAACCACACACCGTGAGGTGATTAATTGCTCGGAAAATTGTGGTGTGGCAAAGCCACGTGACATCCAAGTTGGGGGTCGAAAATTGCTCTAGCTTTTCACCTATTGCGCGCGCGAAACCCGAAAAACTTGCCGCTGGGAAAAAGTTCGAATTTCGCCACGTAATTTTACCTCAAAAAGAACCCAAAAAGGGCATTCTCAATTTTCCACGCAGAATAATTTATGCAAGGGGGTTTGGAAAATCCGCGAGGAAAAGTGGGGTTCGCTGTTTTTCTTTTTTGAAGGTTCCACAACCACAAAAAACGAGAGAAAATTTACCGCGTCATCCTGGGAATCAGGCAGGGGAAAATTGGGATCTAGTTACGAAAAATCTTTCTAGTTGGTTGAAAAAAAAGTCTCATCAACTTTTCCGGAAACAATCGGCGAAACACTTGCGCCAGGCGACTATTTAGCAAAGCGTTAGAGTGGTACTTTTCTTATTTATTTATTACTTTGCCTGTTTCAAAATATAATTATTTGCAAGTTTAAATTTATTACTTAAAATTTCAACGAATTAAAAAATAAAAAAATAAAAAAGAACCACCCTACTTCAAATGGTGTTAGCAAACTTCACCGCGAAAAGCCACCCACAAAGTTGGCCCCTTTCCTCTCCATCGCCACCCAACAAACACGCTGCCAATTTCACGAGGAAATCCCTCGCGAGGTGGGCTCTCATTTGCGGTCAAATATTTGGTATTGGACATGCTGGCAACACTGCCAGAAGAAAAATATATCATTTTTTTGTGAATTGATTAAAAATACGTAAAATTTAAACTTTTTTTTTAAAACTATGATAACGATTTAATCAGAATTAAAAAAAAGGTGTAGGTTGGTATGTTACAGACATGACTAGAATGACAAAGAACATTGTTAAATGATCGTTCAATGTCACAAAAAAAATTAATCGAATACTCAAAATAAGCCAACCTCCCCTAGTCAGCACATCTCAACGGAAAAACAAAGTGTACATGCAGTGATGCCGACCCACGAAGTGGATACAACAACAACAACAAAAACTCCAAAATACCTCCCCTGCCATCCTCACCAAAACTTCTGGAGTTCTCACCACCCCCCGCCCCTCAATTCCCTTCCCCCTCCCACCCCACAAACGCAAGAAGAATTGGTGTTGTCGACCTAGAGCGCGCTCCCGGAGCCAGCGAGAAGTGAAGCAATTTCGAGATTTTGTCCTCGAAAAGAGGTGTCCTGGGTGACGCGGGGGAGCCACCCATGCAGTCAAGAGAGGAAGGGGGTATCGATCAATATAACTGCGCGCACTCTGGTCTGGTCTGGTCCGACGGCGACGGCGAAAAACTAGATATGGGAAAAGGGATATTTAGAATTAATGCACACACACACACACACTTACTTTCACGCGAGATTCTCGCGGATGATGCCGGCAGGAGCAGGAGGTATTGAAGTGGGTGTTGGAGGATTATGTGTGTGTGTGTGTGTGTGTGTGTGTGTGTGTGTGTGTGCGCGCGCGAAAGGGAGATTGTTATACTCTTGTTGTGTACAGTGTTACTTTTGGGTATCTTTGCTGGAATCGCGTTGCTGAGAAAATGATATTTGTTTATTTTCAAATTAAGAATATGACAGAGGTTTTTTTTAGCTGGGCAATTCTCGCAAGATTTTTGTTTAGTTTAAAATGCGTGTGTTTTTATTTATTTGAGTGCAACTCAATTTTGCATCATTGATTTGTTCATACAATTTTTCAAAAATTACATGTTTTAAATGGACAACTTTAAACTATTTAAAAAGTCAATTGAAATATTCAAAATCTAAATCATGAGAACGGTATTATATCTGAAGTTTTTTTTTAAAAAAAGGTCCAATAAAGCAAATTTTCAGTTTTTACTTTTTGAGTGTTTTCAATACCCCAAGGCGGTTTCAAAAACACCCAAAAAGTAAAAACTGGAAATTTGGTTTATTGGACCTTTTCAAACAAAAAAACTTCAGATACATCGATTTGTTGTCTTCGGCAAAGCTTTAGGTATTGTTGATGAACTCTCAAAAAATACGCTCTAAAGCAACCTATTTCTATTTCGATTTTTAAATATTCTCATTCTTAGATATTGATTAGAAGACACAAAAATGCAATCTTTTGAGCTAAGCTACAAGTTGGTAAAAATAGATTTGGCAGTGTTGGCAATTTCTAGAAAAAATCATAATTTCTGAATAACGAGGAAAAAAGTCAAAAAAAAAAGACTTTATTTACACATAAAATCAAATTGCAATCGAAAAGTACTTAATCTAAATTTCGGAATCGAGCACCGTTTTCGAGTTATATCTTCTTAAAAAATTCTACTTTGTAATTGGGACTTTTATTTTACCTGTAAAAGTCATGACCAAACTTGACCATCTCTGAAAACATTTGTTCCGAATGGATCATAAAATTTCATTCCCATTTGCTGGTGCACTGTTATCCAGATGGCAAAATTAAGCGGAAAAAGAGAGTGCTTCATGATTAGGGTGTTTTTGAAAACTCAACATTCCAGGAATATTTTCCTTCTGGTTGTTGGCTTTTTAAGTTTATGTGTTATTCGGGCTAAGTGATGTTCTGAGTAGTTTTGGAGCTCGGAAAACAAACATATTTTTTTTAATTTATTTTGGACCTTCAAAAATTACAGCGATTAAATGGTAAAATTCTTATTTAAAAAATCAAATATCTCGAAAAAACATAGGCATAATTTTATGCGAGATCTAGCACTTCAAACGCTGATATAATCTTTTTTTCTTTAAACTCGAGATATGTTCATTTGAAAATGTCTAATTTTCAAGGGAACAATGTTTGGACCACCCTAACAAAATTCGAAGATTGTTCAACTTTATGTTTTTCCATGTAATCTTGCCCTGAATCTTCCCCCAGAATTGGGCCAAAATGTCAAAATATCGATGATTGATGTAAAATGTAAAATAACCATATAAACTCATAGAAACCTATAATATAACCTAAAATTGACATTTTGACACTTTGGCTCACAACCGACGAGGAAATTCCAGGGATCTGACACGCATTTTTGTTAGTCTTTACCTCGGTATTATCTTTTTGCATATATATGCGAGGTAATTACAAGTATTGCGTAAATTTGTCCTCATTTAACATTTATTAGATCAATATCAAAACAAAGTTCTACTTGGCCATTCAAGCAATGCAACATAACACACTGAACCAAACTAAAAACCGAATAGCTTCAGTTTCCTTGAAACAAAATAAAATTAGTTTAGATTCTTCTTGTCCGTTGTATAAACATGAATTACGCTTTCAGAGTACCGTAAAACGGGGTGACTTTGATAGGTTTGCGATTTTTCCGCAAAATGAAGAGTACAATTAAAATACGTAAGGAATGGTTTAGAAACATACTGACCGTGGTAGAGAAGTGTTCAAAGTATCTCAAGAAGAACTTTTCATAAAATTTTAACAAGTTTAAATAGTTAGTTAACTATAGTTAAGAAAATGTTGATGTAAGTCATTATTTTAAACTTCTCAAAGTGTCATGATATTCTCAATGAACATGATTTTTAATCGGAAAACGGAATGCATTTTCGGATTCTTTGGACAAATTTCCACTAGGAGAAGGTTAAATAAATTTGTAAATAATAAATAATATGTGTTTTTGAAACACCATTTAAAAAAATCTCCAAATTTATAAGCAATTTCAGTTAAATAAATTTCATCTAAAATGTGAAAACTTGTGATTCGTGCTTCAAATTCTGTAAAAAATGCAAATAAAATCGATAATTTTATAAACAAAACCAGTTTTGACCAATTTTAGGCGAAATTTCGACTTTTTAACAATTTTACCTTAAATTTATATGTATTTTGCTTAAAAGCTTATACTAAATGTCTAAGCCTTAGACACTTAGTTAACTAAATATAAACATTGTTTTTTTTTCTTAAAAACTATATCAGCTACTTTAGTGATGGTACATTTAGGGTTCCAATAAAGTTTGAACATCTTAAATAAGATTTTAACAAGAAAAACTATGACTATCAAAGTCACCCCGGAATTAAAACTAAGAATTATAACGTAACTATTTTTTTAAACATTATTGAAAAAAACTTTTATTAAGAAATAGTGCATGGACTTTGTGTAGTCTACCCCAGTACATGTTTTAAAAATAACAATCTTGAGCAAAACCTTACCTGTTGGAAAATATGCTAAAAACTAATTGAAATTCTATCAAAGTCACCCCGGTTTACGGTACTAAATTTTGGTCAAAAATGCTTTAAACTAGCTGTAACTGAACACCAAAGTGCTGATATGCCAACATTAGGTCCCCCCCCCCTCCTGAAATTCGAAAACAATATTTTCAGAGATAGTCAAGCTTGATGTTAGCTATGAATGATTCAAAGTGTCACGTTATCAACAAAAATCATTATTAGTGGATTTAACTCGAAAAAGGCAAAAATAGAGCCAAAAGAAGGTTTTCGATTTTTCAATGTATTTCAAAAATAAGGTTTTTTTCGAAAAAAAATCAAAATTTCTAAATGGATTTATGGAACTTGCGTTCAGAAGATGCAATTTTTGTCATTTTAAAAAATATCTGACAATGAGTATTTTGTGAAAAGTCGAATAAAACAACGGGTGTTTTTTAAGTGTGTAACTATTACTACTTCGAGAGCGGGAGGTATCAAATTATAGAACTAAAAAACAAAGCATTCTATTTGAAGAAAATGGATTGTAATTGAAATTTACTTTTGACTATAATTTTTGGTAATTAATAACTTTCTACAATTTTATAAAAAAATATCATATGTTTAAATGAATACAATGAAAATACACAGAAAAAAAAGTTGAATTTTGGAGTGTTGAAAATTTGGTAGGCTGAATATTACCTTTTGTTTTTTGAGTGATATTACATAAAAAATGATGAAAATTCATTTTTTTCTGGGGTAAAATCAATATTTTTTTTTACCCAAAATCTGTCACCATTTCTTGAAGAATATTACCACCATTTTTTTCTGTGTATTTACAAAAAAATCTAGATAGGCGTCTTATACAAAGTAATCATAATATTATTGATTTGATATATTTTTGTTTTAATTATTTTTAAGTTTTGCAGATCTGGCAACCCTGTATTGTTGTAGGATGTGGTAGAGAGCCAATATGAAGTGACAAAATGTTACTCTCGGGGTTCCAATCGAACTGTCAAAACAGGGTTCCAAACGAGACACAATACCTTGCAAGAATTAGGTTAGAAATTAATTTCAATTAATATATATAATTTTGGGATATAATTTTTTATATGAAACTTTTGTTAACAAAAATTGTTATTATAAACAAGTGTTTCACACAATTTCGGATTTTCTAAATGATGAACAGATTCCCAAGAAAGTGTCCACGTGGTTTGTGGATGGTCCCTAATCAAAATATAGTTTTTTTTTTCAAGAAATTTCTGGTTATAACGAAATACTACTAAATAAATCTGTATATTTTCTAAAATCATAGACAATTGAGGAAAGCCACAATCACAAGTCGACTAAGATACGTCACAGACAAACAGACGTTAATCAACCAACAGTTTTTTTTCAAAAATTCGCTAGAGCCACCTAGTTGTGTCGTGATGGAATCTATGATAGTGTGCGTGAATATAACTTTAAGCAACTGTCAAACGCGTGTAAGTGAGCTGTGGTGAATTTAAAGTTGCTGTGGTGAGTTTCTAATCAATCAAAATAGAAGTTAAATTGCTGGTTGACTTGTTTTTGGAAGGGACTTACGTCTGTTTGTCAGTGGGAACTTTCTTTGTTCTCTACAATTTTTGAACTTTTTTTTAAATTTTTTGAAGTATATTTTGTAACATCCTATCTGCCCAAGAATCCCCGTCAGGTGAATGAATCCAATTACTTTTTCATGTTTTGTTTTCTGGTTCTGGTTTTTTTTCGCACAGAGAAGAACGAGATGTGCTCCAGCCACTTCCGTTCCGCCGTGCCGAGACAGGGTGGTGGTGGTGGGAAGGATTTTGTAGCGGAAGGAGACAACGGCGTTGGCGGGCTTAGTTAAGGTTAAGGGGGTTGTTTTGCGAACGAGTGTATGTGTGTATGATGATTCTGGAGCAAGAAAATGAGCATTGGGCACGTCCGTCCGTTTGCATTTGGAGGCTGAGCTAGGCTGTGAGCCACCGGAACACGCGGACCATGTCCTCGAGGGATTTGCATGAATTACGTTACGGGGAAAAGCAATTGTCGCTGAGTGGGTTTTGCTCTATAGGTAGAGGTTCTGTGGATTTTTTTTTAAATCAACAGCAACAAATACACAGAGAAGTAAAAAGTTTCATAAATTTTATTGTTTAATTTAAACAAAATCGAGTAAATTTAAGTCTTTTATTGCTTTAAATGTTCCGAGAGTGTGTGTGCAGCGTGCGGAAAATTACATTTACCCTTTACCTAATATTCCTGTGTGTAGAGAAAATCAATTAACATGAAAGCCTCTCTTTTGTATTGGCATGCGTTGACACGTGAGTGGCGCTGGCATGTAATTTTACAACGTTTCACTTCTAACCTTATGCGTTTGTGGAAAAAAGGTCAACATTATTATGCTACGAGTGCACTTTTGACTTTTTAGCCTTCAATGTTGACGCAGGTGTCATGATCCAAGGTTAAAGAAAAAATCACCATCCTGGAATGACACTTTTTTGTTGCTCCTTTGAGATGAATATAAATTGGTTTACGCACACTTGGGTGTCCCAGAAGGGAGCAAACCGTACAGACAAAAGTTGTGCAAACCATATTGAGTGTGCGCTTGTGTGGGTTGGCATGTAGGTGGTTGTTTAGTTAACGACTAACTACCTCCACGTGCGTCCCTTTTGTCACGCAACAACAACCGCATGTAATTATTATTACGAGCGGGCTTTATTTACGTCCTTGTGGCAGTGGAAATGTGTAACACACGTGGGCAATTACAAACTTGGCACAGCGAAGCACGTGTGGGGGTTTAAATTCCTACGCGCATTTATGTAACGAAATGTTGTTGACAATTGACAGGAAATGACAGATGTTGACAGAATTGTACTTACCCTAGTCGTAGTTCGCCTTTTGTTCTCACTTGAACTTACCTTGATAGTTTCACAATTTCTTCGAAAAATCACTAACCCAGATTAATTGGAACGGGTACGAGCTTAAGTGCACCTTGAAGTCCGTGTTAGGGAAACTGTCAAATTTTAGTTTTATGTTTTTGTTGGGTTTGAGCGAGTTAGTTATAATTTACTTGTATGTCAGAGTTAGTGTGTCAGAGTTGACAAAACCCATAAAAGTGTTGGCGTTTACCGTTTCCCTAACACGGACTTCAAGGTGCACTTAAGCTCGTAAAAAAGATACAAAAAATCTGCCTTTGTAAATACAATTCTGTCAGATTCTGTCAATTCTTCGAATGCAACCATGAAGCAAGAGTTCAAATCCGAATGTTAGCAACTCAACACTGCTCTCCTCCTGCATGAGTCTGCCAAACTTTGTACAGCACAAAAAAGGAACGAAGCAAAAGCGAAAATTGAAATCGTTCATTTTTGGGACCAGAAAAAAAGGTCCTACTTTCACGTCACAGATTTTGCATTTGGTCGTTCGATTCTCTAATGACAAAGGAGGGGGAACTGAAACATCCAAGCGATGTCGAACATATGCAAAGTGCACACACACACACACAGTCGTGTAGGAAGAGCAGAGCTCAACCGGTGCCCGGAATTGGAATTTGAAACCTGCAGTGAAAGGACACGATGCATAAGTTATGGGTGCACGTTCTCGACCAGGACCATTGGATTCCTGGTTTCAAGTTTCCTGCAAAGTTTCAATTTCATTCGGCAAATTTCTGACCCAAGTTCTGAGGTTTGCGTTGAGTTTTGCCCCTGGCTCAGTGACAATTAAGTTTTTTCCTGGGAAAGTTGCCCTAACCTAATGGAGAAACTTGCCCTGCCAGTGAACCTTGTTTGAACGGGTAGCAACACCTAACAACAAGTTTGGGGTTGGCGTTAGGAAATGTGCCACGTTGACACTAAATGTGGGGCACAAAACAATGCCGGAAGAATGTCATAAGAATTGAACCAATTTGATGCGTTTCCCTAACACGGACTTCAAGGTGTACTTAAGCTATGATAACTCTGATTTTTCTGAGGTGAAGTGCGATAAAGGTAAGTGAGTATTCGGGTGTCAAATCGGGTAAGTACATTTTAGGTAATATCTGTCAATTCTGTCAACTGTCAATAGTTTTAAGGTTAGTTTGTGTTTTAAAAAATAAAAAAACGGAGCATAAAATCTCCCCTTCGTCTAAATTCCAGCACACATAAAAAAACCCAGCCGTTTGCATGGCTACCAGTGATTAATTTTCATGTACACAAACCAAACCAATGTCCGGCCGACAAAAAATGGCACCGACCCGGGAGAAAAAATGGCACCCAACACACACAAAAAAGAGGGTTCAACTCTTTCCGGAATCACACACACACATACAAGTCAACACCTGCCAATCGATCTGGACACGTGTTTGTGGTGGTAAAAAACAGCACGCTGACACCTCATTAAGCTGTTCTTAGTGGGGAAAGCCGTAAAATTTGTGTTCAAACTTCACATGACTTTAGTAACAATTAAGTTAAGAAAGGTAAAACTTCCCACTAGATGAATAGATCACACAAAAAAAAACAACAAAATCCCAGGATCCAGCCATTACACCGGAAAAAGGTCGACGCAAACGGTGTGGGCAAGATTTCCAATTAAATTCCCCGGAAGGGGCAGTGAGTGGCGCGCAGGGAGCATTCTCATCAGGTCCTGTCCGAAAAATGCATACATGCGCAATTAATGACTCTCGGACTCTCGGAAGTTCTCCAGGAGCAGGTCATCGCGCCCTTGGCGGGCTGTAACGACGGAAAGCAAATCGATATTTTCGAGCACGGCGCGTCTACATTCAGGGGGTAAAGGGGAAAGAGACACCTGTTGGCGGGTAGCGCAATTGGTTGAGTTTGGTAAGTTTTTGAACGTCTTTTGAATTATTTTGTACATTACTCACGATTCGTCGTAAATTTTTGAAGCAATCCGTTTGTATTACCTGCAATGAAAAACAATAAAAAAATTGACATGACCGTTTAAAATTGTAATTTTGAATAATTCCCAAAAAGCAAGCATTTCCCTATCACGGACTTCATGAAGAAGATATCGATTCAATAGTGACCAATTAAGGTAATTGTTAATGTAAGGAGGTTAAAAACAGGTAAGTACTCTTCTGTCAAACTCAGTCAATTTGTCAATGGTAAAGAAATTGGGATAACAGGTTGTCTACACAGAAAAAAATATTCCTGTAAAATTACATTATTTATCATTTGAGCAATTCTCCACGAAATCGGTCTTTTTTGGAATTTTAATTTTGGTATTTTTTAATCCGACTGAAACTTTTTTGGTGCCTTCGGTATGAGGACCATCCATAAACCACGTGGGCACTTTTTTGGGAATCTCAACCCCCCCCCCCTTCGTGGGCAATTGTCCTTACAAAAAAAATCTTTTTTGTATGGAGCGTGGACAATCGCTTACCCCCAAAATTGTCCACGTGGTTTATGAATGGTCCCATGCCCAAAAAGCCATTTTGCATCATTAGATTCTCCATATAATTTTCTATGCAAATTTGGCTGCTGTCCATACAAAAATGATGTATGAAAATTCAAACATCTGTATCTTTTGGAGGAATTTTTTTGATCGATTTGGTGTCTTTGGCAAAGTTGTAGGTATGAATATGGACTACACTGAAGAAAAAAATGATACACGGTAACAAAATTTTTGGTGATTTTTTATATGTTTTAGAGGGCATCAAATACCAACTTTTCAGAAATTTCCAAGTTGTGCAAAAAATCTTTGACCGAATTATGATTTTTTTTAATCAATACTGATTTTTTCAAAAATCGAAATATTGGTCGTAAAAAATTTTCAACTTCATTTTTCGATGTTAAATCAAATTTGCAATCAAAAAGTACTTCAGTGAAATTTTTGATAAAGTGCACCGTTTTCAAGTTAAATCCATTTTTAGGTGACTTTTTTCAAAATAATCGCAGTTTTTAATTTTTGAAAATTAGTGCACATGTTTGCTCACCTTTGAAAAAATATTTTTGGAGAGCTGAGAAAATTCTCTATATTTTGCTTTTTGAACTTTGTTGATACGACCCTTAGTTGCTGAGATATTGCCATGCAAGTGTTTAAAAACAGGAAAATTGTTTTTTTCTAAGTCTCACCCAAACAACCCACCATTTTCTAATGTCGATATCTCAACAACTAAAAGTCCGATTTACAATGTTAAAATATGAAACATTCGTGAAATTTTCCAATCTTTTCGAAAAAAATTCATTCAAATTTTTTTAATCAAGACTAAGATTTTAAAAGGGCCAAAAATTCAATATTACGCCCTTTTGAAATGTATGTCTTGGTTTAAAAAACTAAAAAAAAAATTTCGAAGAGATCGGAAAATTTCACGAATGTTTCATATTTTAACATTGTAAATCGGACCATTAGTTGCTGAGATATCGACATTAGAAAATAGTGGGCTGTTAGGGTGAGACTTAGAAAACATCAATTTTCCTGTTTTCAAACACTTGCATGGCAATATCTCAGCAACTAAGGGTCGTATCAACAAAGTTCAATAAAGCAAAAGCAGCTTTTCAAAAATATTTTTTTCAAAAGTGGCCAAACATGTGCACTTATTTTAAAAAAATTAAAAACTGTGACTTTTTTCAAAAAAGTCACTTAAATATGGATTTAACTTGAAAACGGTGCACTTTATCAAAATTTCACTTAAGTACTTTTTGATTGTTAATTTGATTTTACATCGAAAAATGAAGTTGAAAATTTTTTACGAGCAATATTTCGATTTTCTGAAAAAATCAGTATTGATTAAAAAATACATAACTCGGTCAAAGATTTTTGCACAACCTGGAAATTTCTGAAAAGTTGGCATTTGATGTCCTCTAAAATATATAAAAAAATAGTGTTTTTTTGCAAATCAAGTTTTAGTGACAAAAAGTTAAATAAAAAATCACCAAAAAAATTTTTACTGTGTATCATTTTTTTTTTCAGTGTAGTCCATATCCATACCTACAACTTTGCCGAAGACCAAAACAATCAAAAAATTCCTCCAAAAGATACAGATTTTTGAATTTTTATACATCATTTTTGTATGGATAGCAGCCAAATTTGTATGGAAAATTATATGGAGAATTTAATGATGCAAAATGGCTTCTTTAGGCATACCGAAGGCACCAAAAAAGTTTCAGTCGGATTAAAAAATACAAAAAAAAGGAATGACCGAAATCTGAGAACTGCTCATGTACCAAAAGGCATCATAATAAATGATGTATATTTACATAAGATTTACTGGAAATTTACATTAGATAGAAATTCATCAGATTTGAGTTTACATGCTCAACGTTTCCATTAGATTCATGATTTACATTAGATTTTGATTTACATTGGAGTAAATTCCATGACTTTTTGCTCTTTACATCTTATTTCAACATTAAATTGAGAAACAGCAATTACATGCTGTGTAAATTTACATATTTTTTTCTGTGTAGAAACTGATTGATTAATCGGGTTTTAGACAGTCTCGACTTCGGATAAGACTATTTCCGCGTCACTTGGAGACGGTGATTATAGCAGATTGCAGACTGGACTTCGCCATGTAATGTGATGATTGTTCAAAACCCAAGGCGCCTTGGAATTGAGAATAGAAGCAACTCCACCAGAACCAGATTCTTACAAGATTTGGAAGACGGGACGTGTTGATGCTCCACTTTTCAAGGGTATAAGGGAAAATCTCCACGGAATCCTAAAAAAAAATCGCTTGGAGTTGGACGATTTTTGAGAAGGTATTAGGTCTGGTGGGATGATATTATTTCAAAGCAACCAATCGGATGCTGCTGTCAAGACAATTCCCATTTGAGAACCTTTTCAGCGGGGACGAAATCCACCACAAATTGACACGTTACCCACTCAAATTAGCATAAATATCACGCAGTTTTGTTAGCACCATTTATCATAGCAGCGCTAGTGAGTGTCCCAAAATCTAAATTTACATTCCAGTAGTGGTGCCGGCAATGACATCCATCACAACACGGTCGGATGGGTCCGCGCGCGTTGAAGTTTTAATTGACCCAATCACAGTGTCGGGGTTTGCTGGGTCGTGCCGTCCAAAAGCACACCCGGAGGATGCTCCCGGAACGATTTATGTCGCTAATAGTTTGTGTATGGTGATGGCGACGGAAGTGGCGCGCTAGGGTCGTTAAGGGGTGTGTTTGCGCTGGCCATCCCGGCGACAAGCCGTCTAGCCGGGCCGGGTAGATATGGTTAATCTAATTTATATAACCAATTTACGATCCCTCTGCGAGAGCATCACAGCACCATGAAATCCACACCTAAAAGGCCGGAACCGAACTCTACACTCCCCCCTCGCTAACGTATCACCAAGCGCAATTCACACGGATAGATTACAAATTGCTGTCACTGGATTGTGAAAACGGTCGCGGCCCGTATCGTCGATAGTTCCGCCCGCACCCCAGCTGGGGGGGACTTTAGCTCGCGTGACTGACACTTGCTAACGCGGTACTACAACTCGCACACAGGCGAAATCTGACTTGTGCCACTTTGCACTCTTCTGGAGTATCGCGACGGCGAGTGAAAGCGGCTTCAAAACAACAACAAACATTGCTACAACGGCGACGACGACGACTATCTCGAGCGAACCGGCCACAGCACGTTCCGTTGACGTCACGCGAGCGAGAGCGCTGCAGAAGCCACTGCGGCGATGATTGTTACGAAAGATCGTAAAGAAACAGGTTTGGCGACCCAGTACCTAGCGTTGATTGCGTTGTTTGAATAGCGTTTTCTACGAGAAAATGGGGGGCTTCAGCTGCGGAGGTGCAGTTGAAAGATGGGTTTCCCGATCACGGACTTCAGGGTGTACTTAAGCTCGGTTAGTCATGAGAAATTGAGATTTTTCGAGGCAGGTAAGTGTTAAAGGTAGGTGTTCCAGCTCAGGTAAGTACAACTCTGTCAAAATCTGTCACACAACTGTCAAAATCTGTCAACAGTCAATGTTTATAACGAACGATCGTTACAAACTTGACGAGTATGATGCTCAGATTTCACCTGAGATCACGTCCACCAACTTCAGTTCGGTCACCACTACCACGCAGAGCGTTTCAGCGTTCAACACAAACACCACAAAAAGAAGAGAGACGCGGGTTGCGAGCCCATCCCCAGCTGATATCCGTAGAGTTTGTTTTCATCGACCACGGCTTCGAGGTTGGAAGCGAGTTCACGACTCATGGGGCTAATCAAAGCAATTGCCGACATGCTCCAGAGCGTCTCCTTGATCTTGAACCCCCTTGCTTTGCTTTCGGGAGGTTCGCCGGGCATTACGGGCTGTGAGAAGGGAGACCTGCTTGAATGGGAAGTTGAAGAGGAGCAAAAACTGGAAGAACGTGGCCCAAAAGGTAAACGCAAAAGTGCTGGTTTTGTGTACTTTGGCAGGTATTACCTGTTGATTGTTGTTTTGGGTTTGGAATGAAGAGGTGTAGAGGTGAACAAAACTGGTGACTTGGAGTTTGTGGGAAAAGTGGATTACTGTCAGCTTGATTGCTTTCGGTTACGATGTTTGGGAGAAAGATTTATAGATCGATATAAGCTGTCAAAACAACTTTTACAAGCTTTCGGTTACTTTTGCTTCCGATTATGGACTTCAACTGATAGCTAACATGTAAATTTAAGTTAGTCCCAAAAGGGGTAAGTTCCCAACTACGGACTTCAGACAGTACTTAGGCTAACGAACTTCAACAGAATCAATGTGAAAATGGGTGGTCGCTGTAACTAGGTAAGTACAACTTTGCTGTAACTAGGTAAGTACAACATTGTCAATCTGTCAAGTTCTGTCATTAGTATTAATCTGTCAAACATCGCATAGCCTACTGGGTCATGTGCAACCAAACAACAACAGTACATGAGAGCCGGTTGAAATCGGAACCGCACTCGCAGCAGTCAATTCAACTCACAGTTTGTAAACAACTCGCGCAAAAAGCTACAACCGTCCAGCCCATTAGGGCATTGTGTGTAGGAAACGTGCGCCAAACTCTAGACGGGCTGACGACCGGCGAGTACTCTATCCATTATGGAGCGGCCATCATCGTCATCATCATCATTACCATTCCGGCAAACGGTTATCGTAATGACTGCGGTTTTTGCACTCCACGTCAAGTGGGGGACGTTTTTACTCATCTCGCTCAACCGGGCCGGTTTGTTGGTAAACAAACTGAACTTTTTGTCAGTTCCAAATTTTGGCTACAGTTTTGAGGACCAAAAAAGGCTAACCATATCAGCTGACGATGTGTGCGACCCTTTCAAGTTCGCCACCCCGGAAATAACAAAGTTAACTCAGTCGGTCGGAGTTTGGGGCCCTTTGGGGGAAGGTAGTAAAACGTGACAACCTAACCCCGCACGACACGCTAGAAGTAGGTTAGACCCTCATAAACCCCGGCCAATAGTAAAATTGTTTCCATTCATAAAAAGGGACGGCACCGATAGCGTACTACACTCCTTCCTGGGGGGGGTCAAGGCACGAGAGCAAAGCACAGACAACAAACCGCACGTCCGCCGGCACGAAGTTATCCACTTGAGGGGGGATGTCCTAGCGTCTTGGAAGGTGGTGATGGGGGGGTTCTCCACCTTCAAGTGTCGGAAGATCATTAAAGAGTGATAATGGAGTTTTCCTTCCGGGGATGGCTCGCTTGCGCTGGACCGAACAGCTGTCGACGGTCGGAGCGAGCTTGGAATTGCAGAGCTAGGTGGGTGGAGTGAAACGCGATAAAACAGCTGACCCATATCTTGATGTGTAAGAAGGAAAGAATTACCGCAAGTGGGGTCATTTGGCAACGAGAGGTATGCGATTCAGGTGGGAAGCTTTCAATTACGGACTTCAATGTGTAGCTTGGCACAGACTTCATATCAACAGGTATGCAACCTTCTCGATTACGGACTTCAAAGAGTACTTAAGCTAGATCGATTTCTAGCAGCCGTGCGGTGTTAGTGTTAAAGTGATGAAAATAGTGGTAGTGCGATGGAATCCAGTAATTTGGTAAGTACAACTCTGTCAATTTCTGTCAATCTTCTTCCTTAGGATCTTTTTTTTAATTTTGCAAAAATGGTATTCTGGGCGCCTTGAGGGCGCTATATCTTTTTCATGAAGGTGCAGCACAAATCGGCAACTTGGCAAATTTGCAAAATGCAAAGTTTCTCTTGGGCCCTGCTGAAGGCGCCAAATTGTTTAAGGAGGGCGACATTTTTGTCAAAGAACTTGTTAGTCAACGAGAAGTTAAGTCAAAGAAAATAGTTTGAACAAACCGAACTTCATTGAGTACCTCATTAGTAACAGACTACAATAGGGTTTAATTTTAAATGTTCTGCAATCTGAGCAAGCTTCCCAATTACGGACTTCAAAGAGTACTTAAGCTGGATCGATTTCTAGCAGCGGTGCGGTTATAGTGCACAGAAAAAAATATGTAAATATACACAGCACGTAATTACTGTTTCTTATGTAAACTCACTCAATGTAATGTTGAAATATGATGTAAAGAGTAAAAAGTCATGGAAATTACTCCAATGTAAATCTAAATCTAATGTAAATCATGAATCTAATGGAAACGTTGAGCATGGAAACTCAAATCTTATGAATTTCTACCCGTGTTCGGCTTCCTGTAAATTCCTATTTAATGTAAATCATATATCCAATGTATTTCTGCCAAACGCTGACTTCAAAACTACCCGAACTAAAAATAATTATATTTGGTTCTCTTTCTATCGTTCTCATACTTCGCTGGCCCACTGCCTGAGCCTCACCCTGAACAAGTTGATGCTTTAGCCGCTCGTTTATAAAATGCGAAGATGGCTCAGTCGGCAGCGGGTAGCAGCAGTATCACCGAACATCCTACCCGTCGTCCATTCGATTCCAGTCCAGCGTTATTCCACTTGGCCGTCGACGAGAAAGCGTCCCCTACCTGTGAAACAACTTTTTAAAATCATAATTTCCTTTTGCTGCCCGTTTCACTCATTTTAAAATAGAACATACGCCACACCCTTTTCCTACTGCAATCCAAGTCGAGCTTCTCATTCCCATTGGCCAATCAGAATTAGTTGATTTGAACTAATGTAAATTTCAAAACTAATGTAAATTCCAAAACTAATGTAAATTTTCAAAACTAATGTAAATTTCCAATGAATCTAATGTAAGTTTCCAATGAACCTAATGTAAATATACATCATTTATCATGATACCTTTTGGTACATGATAAATAATGTAAATTTACAGAAATATTTTTTTCTGTGTGATAAAGTGATAAAAATATTGGTAATGCGGTGGAATCCAGTAATTTGGTAAGTACAAATCTGTCAAACTGTCAAGTTTTGTCAATCTGTAAATAAGAAGCTAAGATAAAAAATGTAGTTTGTACAAACCGAACTTCTTAAATGTTCTGCTGTACTTAAGCTCGATCGATACCCAGCAGCGGTGAGGTGATTTTGCAATAATGGTGAAGGATTCCGGTATCGAGGTAAGTACAACTCTGTCACCCTGTCAATCTGTCAAGTCTAAACAAACGTTCAGTTGCATGTGTTCGTCCAAGATTACGTCATACCTTAGAGTTAGAAGTTAGCTGTTATTTCCACAAACTCTCATTAACCTAATTCCAAACCCATTCAATCCCAACAACACGTGCACATCCCTTCCAAGAAGCCAAGTGTCCAATTTCGTTACATCTTCACAGTCTATTTCCACGAAGAGCTCCTACTCCCGCTCAAACATGCGACACTCGTGCGGTTCAACCCAAGTCCTGAAAGTGCTTCTTGCTACTCTCACTCTTAGTCTTCGTCGTCGTCGCCGTCGACCAAACTGCTGTCATAAAAAAAAGTCACCGAGAATTTGTCACTTCCCGGCGTGATTTACGAGACTTTGAAGCTCGGTAGAAACGGCACGCAGGGTAGTTTGTGCAATGTCGACCGTGAACGCTTGGTGACTCGAGCAATCGGTTGACAGTCGACGCGGCGACCCTAGCCGGTGAGATCCGAAAGACCTACATTACGTGCGTTCTGTGCGGGTACCGCTCTAGGGAAGACACGGTCGATGGCCGGCTCGAAAATAAAGAATTCAGTACACAGTGAGCACAGAGTCGGTGGCGCGATAAAGATTAGAGCAATTCGGGACAAGTGCTTGCGGCGGCGTGCGTGCCTGTACCGAGTGACATGTTTTGAAAAAATGTCTGCGCGGTTAAAAATAGCCCGATCGTGGTCGTGAACGGAGGTTGAGATGGGTTTGATTGCATTTTAAACTGGATCTTTTTGCCGTTACAGCTTTTTCAACTCGCAATTACATGAAGTCGCTTTTTGATGTCTTGCGTTGAAGACCTACCCTAACTCCAACTACCAAGGTCGTCGTCGGGACCGCATAACTCTCAAGCGATAAGCGGGTTGGTTGAGATGTCGTGCGGGTTGCATACATCGCGCTTTCCACGAACTGCTTGATTGCGTGCAGGCTTGTCGACAGTACCGTTCGTCATGCCACAATCATTGTGCAAACTATTCATTCCAACGAGTGTAGGGTTGCGTTTGTAAACTCGAGCGATAATTACTACGTTTAAAGCCACACTAAGAAAAAGTTAGTGTATTTTTTGGATCTTGAAAAGTACAATTCTAAAAATTTGAACGCCTATTTTAAATAAAATTTTGAAACAAAACAAATTTTTGAGGGTGCCTTCAAGGAATGTGGTACAAATTGCTGCATGGAAGTTGGATCAGCTGGGCACTTAACGTTAACGCGCTTATTAGAGCTGCTATAAGCTGTATAGGCGTGGGTAGCAGCTCATTTCTTAGCTACGAATAGGGTGAAATGGCAATTCTTGTAGAGCTTGTTGATTCGAATATCTCCAACAACTCGAAGTCCGGAATAAAAACACCTCAACAACAACAACAACAACCGAATCCCTCTGTCTGCATGTGCAGATTCCACCGTGAGACGCACTCCGATCTCACGTCTCATTTCTGTTTGCTTCTGCCGATGATTTCGTACCAACACCACCATCGATCACCAGCGCTACGGCGCTGTCTGTGGCCGTAAAAAGCACACTCACGTGTGAAGTGGTAAAGTGCGGCGCTGTAACGTGACGACGCTTTGTCGCTGTATTGGTGTGAGAACCCACGGAACATCTGCCACCAGGTCGGTCGAGATTGTGTAAGTGAAATCTCTGCCCTCGGAACCGTACATCTATCACACGCACCAGATAGTGTTTGGTCAGTGCAACTCCAGCAACAACAACAACACTCGTCGACGAGCAGATAATTGATGAAAAGGGTAGGGATCACTACCAGGCTGACTGAATGACCAGGTAGACCAACTGGGATTGCAGCGCTCTGCGACGGAAGCATGCAAGGGGAGGAGCTCACAACAAATCGTTTCAGCATTCCGTGGGATATTGATTTCAAGTGCGGACTTCAAAGCGTACTTAAGCTACTGGGTTAAGATGAAGATTGAAAGTGAAATTGATGCTGAACGTAACGGGGTAAGTACACATCTGTCAACTCTGTCAATTATCTGTCAAATCTATCTCATGCAATCACTGTTCAGTTGCACTGCTGCCATCGCACGATGGCAGCACTGCTCCGATTGAACAATGAGTGCGCAAACACTCCGACACACGGGGTACAGTTATTGGCTGTTTCTCCAGGTTCATCAGCTCAAACCGAGGGTGCGGTGCGTGAAAAGTGAAATCAACAAACTATAATAACGCGAGCAAAGTCGTGTGAAATAAGCGCACAATTACAACAAACGACATTAACCCCAAAAATCGGTAGCAGTTGATCCTTCTCATTATCGGATCTTCATCCCCACAACATACTTCTTCTTGCGATTATTATCCTTCCGTCAGCGTCGTCGTCGTCTCACGGTCGTCGTCGTTTCTCACCCGGGCTATTTTTAGGGAGTCGCAGTAGCATCGTCTCGACCAACGAGTGTGGGATGAGCGAAAAATATTTTTGAACTTTTCGGCAACAATAACAACAAAAACTGGCAGGCGGCAGCCGGTTTTCTGGCGTTGTGCTGAATGGGAAACATGATAGGAGGAATGCGACGACTTGATTGTTTGAAATTTTCTGCGTAGAAATGTGAGGAAAATCGGGAAGAAGGTCACTTAATAAACTAGAAGGTAGCTGCAATCATTCTCACATTTGGAAGAAATTTTAATCAAAAACTATCTCATTTCATAGTTGCCAGCACAAAACTCTTTTCATGCCTCGAAAAAATCTGCCAAATCTTTGAATTATCGTATCGGCATTTGCTGATAAGAACACGTTTAGCAGCTGTCAAATGCTCGAACTCACGGGGTCAAAAATATCAAACAAAGTGGTTAAAATTGCTTTAGAATATGATTTTTGAGTTATTAAAACTACAGCCAGTAACATGACAAATCTATCAGAAAGAGCTTTGTTTTTATTTAGGATTGTGACCTAAGAAGGCAACCTAACCGACCTAAGTTGTTAGTACTATACCTCAATGCTGGAAAAAAGTGCAATTTAGAAAAATTGATATTTTTTATCAATATCGGTTGAATTTATCACTTTTTCACATTATTCAAAATTACTCAAAAAAGATAATATTCAACCAACTAAATTTGTAACCGTCCAAAATTCAACTTTTTTACTGTCAACTCTGAGGTTATGTAGTATTGAGAATATTCATTTCGTAATGTAACAGGATATCAACCACTAGAATTTGACGCTGAACTCAAAACTGAAGTTTAAAATAAGAAGATTATTTAGTCTCAAATCTTTATAATAAGTACTAGAACCTTATTTAAATAAATAAGGTGGTTTATGCCTTCCTTACATTCATATAGTGAATTAATTTAATCAAAGTAGCATCAATACCCCTTAACATGTTTAACAAATTAAGCTCCAAATTAAAGTTTCCACATCTTGAATCTTTCTGATTCATCGGTAAAGTCTTTTGATAACCTATCCAGCGATAGTTCGTATGATAGATCCAGACAATATTTTTATCAAAATATCTAAGACTCTGTTTAAAAAATAGTATGATTTACACTTCAAAGCTTATAACTTTTGATAGGGTTATCAAATCTTCATATTTGAGCTCTTTTTCATCAAAATATCTGAGATATGGCCACCAAAATGTGTACAAACAACATATAAATGCTTATAACTTTGGTAGGGTTTTCAGATCTTTAATCTTTTGGACTCGTTGGAGAGATTTCATATTTGTTCTAAAAATAATAAATATGGAGGGGTTTATCTCAAAAAACCAGCATCTTTACAATCGTCCGGACTTTAACCAACATCGCTTTTCAGGGAAAAAAAGCAATGAAGCAATAATAACATTATTTTAAGATCATAAAACTTCAAATTTCAGATTCACTTTGATTTAGGGCAAGGCTGTGTTGTCGGAGTCAGTGTCGGGTCTTTTTGAAGCCAAAGTCGAAATCGACAAGTTGTTAATGGTAGTTATTGCTGGAGTCTGAGTCAATGTTGGTGGAGACGATTTGCCTTCCTCACCTCAATAAGGAAAGGCTTTAAAATCACTCGAAAAATGAACTTTTTTATTCGACCTCGTAGACCCACCTTCACGTATACCCAACGAGGCCATATTATTTTATGGGAGATCTGTATTTTCTTAGAAATATGTTTGTATTTTATCTGTATCATGTCAAATTCGAAGCCATACAATATTTTTTCAGATTTTTTACTGCAGATTTAAGTTTTTAAATCATATTAGAACATGTTTCAAGTACTAAGTTGTTGAAATTTTCGAATATAATCATTTTAAAAAAATCTGTATATACAGATTTGTGTGATTTTTGGGATCGAAAAATCTGTATAATATAGATTTATCTGTATATCTGGCATGGCTGCGTATACCTACCGACTTAGAATCAAACTCTGAACAAATGTCTGTGCGTGTGTATGTCTATAAGTCCGTGCACCGAAAAATATGCACACGATTATCTCCGGACTGGCTGAACCGATTTGGACCGTTTTGGTCTCACCTTAGTTAATATTATGAAGTTTAGAAAAGTACTTCTAAAGTTATGCTAAAAAAACGAACTTAGCTAAACTTCGGAAGATTGTCAAAGGGTGGTTTGTGTAAACCTTTCCAACGCGTTCAAAAGATTGAAGATCTGACAACCCCATCAAAAGTTATGAGCACTTAAGTGATGTTTGTACTTTTTTTTGAGGCCGGATCTCTAATATTTTAATGAAAAAGCAGTCCAACAAGCCCAAAAGATTGAAAATCTGACAACCCTATCAAAAGTTATAAGTATTTTAGTATTTTTAATACACTTTTTTGAAGCCGGATCTCAGATATTTTGATAAAAAATAAGTGATTAAATAATAAATTGTTGTGTGGTTATTAAATAATAAATTAAATATAAATTTTATACACTTTTTTGAGGCTGTGTAGTGTATTCACTTTATGAATGCGAGGAAGGCACCAACCACCTAAAGGTGGATTATCTAAGGTTTTTTTCTGTAGAGTTAGAGTGTGTCGCTTCAAAAGCTACCCGACTCCACAGATTTAAAATAAATACATGATACCTAGCATTTAACAGCTCAAGTTACGGTTGAAGAATAAAAGTAAGGCTGGTACAAATATTTTTAAAAGTTTTTGTCACCCCCCCTTCAAAATTGGGCCGAAAAATCAGGGGGCAAAAAAAATATTTTTACAATAAACTTCAAAATTTCAATGAAAATTCAAGTGCAACCAGCTGAAATCAAATTAAAATACATTCTTCTGCGTTTAAAATCATTTTCAGCATGTTTGGGTTTATTAAAAAATCTTAAATTTTTTTGAAAATGTTCGATGCAAAATCTTTTTTTTCGATACAATTTTTATTTTTGTCAGATCTTAGATTTTTTGAAAACTAGAGATTGCAAAACAACTGAACTAGTGTAAAATGCATTTTAAAACACTTTTTTCATTTAAATGTGAAGACTATGGCTTGTTATTTAATTTTTTATATTTTTTTATTTTTTTGCCCCCCCCCCTTGACCTCGGCCAGGGCCGAGGGACAAAAACTTTTTTAAATATTTGCATCGACCTAATCAACGATAAAAAATATATCTGACAAAATAAGTAAGCAAATCATTTCCCACCTAAAGAAAAGTGTTAGATGATATGAAAACAACAGTTAGTTTTACATATTGCGGATCAATCAAAACAATACCTTCCATGTTGCACAAACGCAAATGACTTCCCACATCAACGTAACCATAGTTAAACAACGTAAGTCATAGTTAAAAATGTCCGGGAGACCTCAGGAATACTATGAAAATTGACATTTTGACAGAATAAGCCACAATTTCATCAGATTTGTCTTAAACGGACTTTTTTTTATTAACTTCTTTATAAAAAGGAACCTTTTTTCGTTATTTTTTTTTCATTTCATTTCATTATTTTTTAACGGCTTTTGAATTCTTTTCACAAAAAGCTACGTTTAGGCAAACATTTCCGTAAAAATCATAGAAATTTGATTGATTTTAGCGAAGAAAAAAGATCTGTCAAAGAGGTTTTAAGACCACATTCATTTGGAACCCCGCTCGTGCAGTGCTTCAAGTTCAACGCGGAGCTCCAAATTACTGTGAGAATAATGCATTATTTTGAAGCAAGTAAAACTTCTATTTTGGCATAACTAAGTAATATGAAGGAAAGTATTTTTTTTTATCTACTTTTATGCTCATGTTATTTATTTTTCTAACATTTTTTTTATCAACATAAAGGTAATTTAAGACCATAAAATATCTCCACAACCACGACCACTTCACTTACAGCAAAACCCAAATTGACATAATCCAATATCCGCGCACAAGTCCTCCTATAGTCCGTCTGATAGGTCCCACTTCCACAATCACTCACTCACTCGTTGCACTCTCTCCCGACGATATCCATCGCAAATCTCGTCCGCCTCTGTCTGCGTGATGTTTTTGCTTCTTCGTTTTGCTCACTTGCTTCGGCTGGCCGCTGGCTGGTTTCATTCATCGAATCCACCACCACCGCGGTGAGTTTGGCTGTTCGTTTTGCTCACGGCTCACTTCTCATCGAGCACTGTTTACCTGGCTTTTTTGTGCAATTAAGAGATGGATTTGTTTGTTTTTGGTTTTTGTTGAATGATTTTGGCGATGAAAGAACCATTTTGTGAAGATGTATTTCAATTATGAAATAATCTTTTGTTAAGAAACGACGATTTTGACAGATTTTATTAGCGTTGAGCGCTGCTCACTATTTTTGTGAAATTTCGCAAGAGTGAGAGAAAACGCTCACTTGCGGGATTCACAAAGAACTCGAGAGTGCAGCAGCCGTGATATGTCTGATCCCCTATATTTAGCAGATTATGTGTGTTGAACGCAAAAGAGGCCAAATAAGAACGGAATAATAAACTGCCGTGTGGGACATAAAGAACCAACAACAATAGAAACAAAAAATAAGCAAAAATAATAATAAAAAAAGATGTTTCACCTTGCTCACCTGGCTTGTCCAACGATTGCCGACGATTCATTGGCGCACCAAGGAGTGTCGGATGTCGGCCAAGGCGGACGCAAATGCTGCGACGGCCTCCGGCGGACTCCGGGGATGGTTCGGGGGTTTGTCCTTCCTGGTTCGGAACAGATCACCGCGGCCTACTTCCGGCTTCCGAGCACCTCCGGAACCGGTTCCGGGTGCATCGGCGCTTCTACTTCCTCTTCTTCTTCCTTTTTTTTTCAACTCTTTCCACTCTGAGCTCCGATTTATTTGATTGCTCTCGTCCAACAAATCACAGACACTCACACTTGTGTGGGAACACCACCACTACACACGCGCACACATTTTCGGACGGACCTGTGTGCCAAAATCTAGACCTGGTCGACGACCACCTCTTCTAATCAACACATTCACCCGTCGAACAAGCTCGATGGCGCGTCCGCGGACATTAGACTCATTTTCCACTTTTTTTAACTCTCTCTCTCTTCTTTTGCGTTTTCACGGTGCTTCGGGGTTCTGTTGCTTCAAATGATGTGTGCGATTATGTAGATTTGCTCTTTTGCTTTGACTTGCTTCTCTTGCACACGGTATGACACGGATAGAGTACGGTACGGAACGTGGTGCCAGCTGATGGAATGGAGTTGTGGGCTTCCTTTAGCGGGATTTGTCACGATTTTTTTTTAATTCTGAAAGTAAAAGAAAGTGAAAAAGAAAATTAATTTAAAAATTAATCTCGATAATCCGAAGTTTGGATTATCCGAATGTTTGTATCAAGGGATTGCTCAAAAAAGATACATTTGTATTCACTGTCACTTCCACACCAATCACTACTGAATACGCTCTCTCTCTTTGCTCTCACTCGAATCGACGGGTACAGCAAATGGCTCAGAGAGACTGATTGCGCTATCTGGTTCAAAGCTGACTCAAAATAGTCTGCGATCGGATTTTTTTCAGATCATTTATTCAACGGCTTCAAATCAATGTTACATATCTCAAATATTTTGCAATTTTGTTGAAAACACAACATCAAGCCACATTTGACAAGGTGAACCCCTTGCCAAATAGAAATTGACGGCAAACTGTAGTAGGCCAAAAGACTGTCGCTCTGAGCATATTCGTTTGTAACTCTCGTCCGTCGCAGCAGGCAACGAAATTCTCAAAGTATTTGTATCGCTGTGTGAAACGATTGGCCAAGGCGCTGGCAGCTAGCGAGTCGAGTTCGCTCACGAATGGTTGCGCGCTCAGTCGGCAAAGATTCGTTCGGCGATGAGTGAGTGATTTCTGAATCGAAATTTTGTGTGAAACTTTGGATAATGAAATCATGAACATTTTTTTATTATTTATCATTATTTTTTTACTTAAAACATCAAATTCTAGTTCTGCGACTACAATTTATTCAAATTTGAATAGTTGATTAAATAACAAAATACATTTTTCTTATATTTAATAATTCTGAAGTGAAAAATCAGAACTGTATTTTCAGAAATCATATATCTGATTAAGACAGGATTGCCAGAAAATCAAACATAATTACATTAGAATAAAGTCCAGACTCGATTATTCGAAGGCCTGACAAAATTTTACTTCGGAAAATCGAATCACGAAAAAAAATGTCGTTGTCTTGTTTTGAATTGTTGAGCTTTAGTATGACCACTAAATGTAAAGTGATTTAGAATTTTTAAATCCAAGGTAATGGCCAAAATGGCGGTGATGAAATATTGAAAAAAATATGTTTTTATGATATAGGCAATTAACCATTTAAATTTGACTAAAATAGAGTCGCAGAACTCAAATTAAAAAAAAATCGAAAAAAATGTTTTATGATTCAATAGTTTGAAGTCACATACAAACCATTGTATAATGAACAGTACCTAAAATAATGGTGCTACGCGGTTATGCGACATTTTTTTTGTGATCTTTGATTTCTATTGATTTACACCGCAGATGAGCCCCTTAGGATAAAGTTCTTTGTCAAATTTGAAAATAAATCTAAACCACGTGGCCTTCGAATTTGAATTTTTAACCGTAGTTTGATAGATAACTGAGAGACCTTTCGAATGAGTCTAAAAATTTCATCATCTGGCAACCCTGTCTCTAGTTATGACCACTTAAGTGACATTCATGTACTTTATCGTTGGATAGGTAATCGAAAGACTTCTCTGGCTTATTTTAAGGGATCTGAACCGAGTTTGATACGCACTAGGTTTCAGAAAAGTTAATAACTTAGATGAAAATTATTCACAGATATTTTATGTGATCCATTTTAGGCGATAGTGAGGAAGGGACCACCAACTTAGGATCTAGTTAGTTTTTTTGTTTTATCATGAGGCTAGATTTTAGAACAGTTTAACATTATTCAAAACATTACAAATAATGAATTCATTCAAGATTAGGTATCATTTCATTTTTTTAAAAGGTCCTATAAACATATAAAGCGCAGTAGTTTATAGGACCTTTAAAAAAAACTCTACATATGAAACACAATAGATTAAAAGACTTTATCAAAAATAAAGACTGTAGAAATGTGCATTGTCAAACCAAAACAAAATATTGATACATATCACTTTATTTTAAGTCATACAAACTCCAAAAAGTCCTACTTCAGTTGTTATCAAAAGTCGCATCAAAACATTGAAAAAACAATAAACAAACCTTTCAATCCTTTTTGTCACGCCGACACTGCTCCGCAAACTCTGCTTCTTCGCTAGCTTCGTCTTGCTCAGGTTAACACCAATACACACAAAGATACGTCGCGTTTTCACACTGCTCCCACACTCACACAAACACGGTCGCGCTTCGTTGCAACCAGGCAGTGAGTCCCCGCTCACTTCTCACCATCTCATGCACATCGCTTTACGCGACTCTCCCCCTCTCACTCTCGCACGTTGTGTTGTGTACCGTTGTTCTGCACTGCCCGTGTGTGCGCCTACTTTTCGGTCTCACTCGACCGCACACGCACACACACACACATTCACAATTGCACACACTCACTGGCTCACGTCTCACCGTGAAAAGGTGAACCAGAGCCTACTATACAATGACGAACTACGACGACGACGACGGACTGCTGGGATGGCTCGGTTTTTCCGCGGACTTTTATGCCACTTCCGGCGCACTGCAGTGGTCAACTTGATGCACGTCGCACTCGCGGCACACTCGGGGACGCGTCGCGCACTCACTCGACACTCGGAACACCGGTTTGCGGGGCTAAAATTACCGATTTCGATAGCGACTGCTGCTGCGGGACCTCATCCGCTCGCACACGAAGGCTGTTGTGTCAAGTCGGAGACAGTGCTGCCAAATGTGCATGTGTGTGTATGTGCGTTGGCTGTCAAAACGCACCACCACCACAGAAGGCTGCGATTTTGCTTTCTCTCACCATAGTGAGACGCCCCTTGGTTTCTTGCAACGGTTGGCAGCCCGACAAGTCATAAACAGCACCTGAGATCGAAGCAGGCACTGGGTGTGTGAGTGTGTGTACGTGCGACAGACAGAGAGGCAGACAACACACTACGGCGAGACTTGTGACGCCATTTTGGATCACAGGTTTCAGTGAGAGATTTTGAGCTTGTCAAAGTTGGTAGCACGCGTTAGTTGCTGGGTGTGGATATGCTTGTGGACTACCTTCAGGAGTATGTTGACCGGGAGTACTGTGAAAATCAGCGATGCCAGAATTGCTTTTAGATTTCGAGACTTTGTTTTTGACGGTACATAACAGCGGAAGGGTCATTAAATCAATATTAGATATTAAGTATAGTTGTTTATTTTCACGAACAAAATTATGAATGTCATGTCAAATCAGAACATTTGCTTTTAATATTGAAAACTGAGGTCAAGTAGCATTTGATATTTTAACTTGGTTTTCTTCAAAAGAGGCTTAACATAATGTTTAACAACATGTTACTGATACTACATGTCGATTGACAGGTCAACAGTATTTTATTTAGAGTATCTTTTTAATACCTCTTATTGAACACGTATGATGGATTTGTACTTACCTGAATACATCGCAACATAAGTTTGCCTAACACTATCACTGCATAACACTATCACTTCACATCAAAGAAGTTTATGTTCCCTTGCAGATACCAAAACGATGAAGTCCGTAATCGAAGTATTAATATTTTTAACAAGTAGTAGTCATGCACTTCATGCACAGAAATTTCTATAGATCTAACTTTTTTCCTAGCACGCAGAGCTATTTTGGGATAATTGAAATAATATATATTTTGTTATGTTTCACTTTTCATTATTTTGATTCAATTTAACAAATTTGAGGTGTCTTTTCAAACTTTGTTCCCCCAAAACGTCTCTGGAAAACACCATCACACACCAGTCACCACCCCTTCATAGTATTATTCACACACAACTTCAGCTGGCTTTCATTTCAGATACATCTGTAAGTCGAGAAAAAGGTTGAAAACTCTTTGTTGTTTACGTAAAATTGCGATTTTACGTCAAAAATTCCCTAAACTTACGCAAATCCCGTTCAATTTTAGCCATCCAAGCAGCAAAATGGCACGCCAGCTTACTAAATTGGGCTTCCTGGACGTCAAAAAGACGCTGTTTATGCTGTGCGACCTGCAGGCCAAGTTCCGACCCGGCATGCCGATGTTCGACCCGGTTGTCAAAAATGCCGGAAAGTTGGTGAGTTTCCATACCAAATTCAAATTATGTAAGCTGGGCTTAAAAAAGTGCGTAGAATAGTGACGTATTCGGCCTGCTATGATGTCCTTAGATAACAGATGTTGATTGATAATGGTGACGAAGGTCAAAGCAATCAGTGTCGTAAGCAAAACAAATTTAGCCAAGACTCAAACCGTCGCTAAATTTTTCAGGTCCAAGCCGGCAAGATGTTGGACATCCCCCTGATCGTAACCGAACACTACCCGGAAAAGCTGGGCAAAATCGTTCCGGAGCTGGACATTGCCCACGCCAAGGCGGTCTTCCCAAAGACCCTGTTCAGCATGATGATCCCTGAGGTCAAGTCTAAAATAAACGAGCTGTACGGCAGTGGAAACCTGGAAACGGTGGTCCTGTTCGGGCTCGAGTCCCACATCTGCCTGGAGCAAACGGCGATGGACCTGCTCAAGGACGGGTACACCGTGCACGTGGCCGCGGATTGTTCCGTGTCGCGAACCCAGGAAGATCGCAAGCTAGCGCTGGAGCGTCTGCGACAGTACGGATGTTTCGTTTCGACGAGCGAAAACATCATATTCAAGCTGATGAAGGACAAGAACCACCCGGCGTTCGACACGGTGCGGCACGTGGTGCGGGATGCGTCCGTCGACACCGGGTTGGCCAAGCTGTGAGAAGGGGTGCGAGTTTGAGAATGGTTGAACTGAAAAGTGCATTTAGAGACATCTTTTATCTGTAATACAAGGAATATTGAAGATTCTTAGAATCCAACTTTGTAAAAGTATGTTTTGTTTGTAATAAATTTGAGGTGGTTTTTGGTAATATTTTATTTTTGTTTTTTTTTATGAATTTGAAAAACAAAGATTTTCTAAGATACAGTCTTGAAATTTAGTTCAGATTGCTTATTATACTAAACACAACGATAAAGCTTATTTTATGAGGGCAATGACTCTTTGTACTAATACAAAAAGTTAAAATATATTTAAAAATTTATTTTGAAAAGTCATAACTTTTCTTGAAAGAAAGTACACTCAAACTCCGATGGTTTGACACCAACTGTTGTCAAACGAACGGGGTCACTTTTTAGTTTGACACCCCTTTTACACGGAGTTCACACACACTACCAAACGTTTGTTTTGATAGTGTGCGTGAGTGCCATGAAAAAGTGACAGTTCGTCACTTTTTATTTTAACTTTGACCAACCAACGGGGTACAAACTAAAAAAGTGTCAAACGAAAACGTGACCAACCACCGGGGGTTGAGTGTATCTTGTTTGACAGCTCTTTTAGCTAAGAAGACCGTTGGTTATTCGCAAAATTTCGACATAGTTTCTATCCCATTTCTCATTATAGAACTGTGAATAAAACACATGATTAGGTGCCTTTGATTCAAAACAATTAATTTTGGCATTTTCTTAAGCGCTCCAACTACGAACGATGTCAATCCTCTTGAGTTTTTTTTGTTATCTAATAATGTTCTCTGTCATACTGGTCATGTCTGTAACATAAACAGTGTACGCATTGTCCTTAGTATGCTATGACGGCTAGCTGAAAATTACGACGCCCCATGTCAGACGGTGAACACGTGGAGAAGCATCGATTGCATTATTATTACAAAATCATCATGTTACGTTATTTGGAATAGTTCAAATTGTTACAGGAACATCAAAAATTATAATTTTATTACTTTAAAGTATGTTTCTGAGCCAAAACTTGAGTAAATGCTCTACCACGTGTTCACCGTCTGATATGGGGCGTCGTAATTTTCAGTTAGCCGTCATAGCATACTAAGGACAATGTGATGCTTTTGAAGGATGAATCGTTGGTTTTGGAGACACCGGACGTCGATCCAATGCGCACCTTGGGGACAGAATGGACAACCCTAATTCCTTCTGGAATTGGTTCATTGGACCATCCTCTACACACCTGTCTTTATTCCGAGTGAATCCAGGTTGTCCCCAGACCTGTAGGAACGATTGAACGAAAAACATAAAAATCCCATAGTAATTTACATGTAAACTTTGAACCGCTGGGGACAGGCCAATTCTCAACCAAATGGGCTGATATTTGGCATGAGAGTCCCTATGGGTATCTTCTACTAGGGGAACCTCGGTTTGCCTGATTCTGAGAACTTTTTTGTTTGGATGAAACACCCTAATAAACACATTTCTTACCAACTTCGAACAAGGTCTTCGAAAAATACGCCGTCATCTGGCATCGAAACCGGTCCCTTTACCGCAGGTTCCAGTGTCATCAGTGTAGAGTCGCAACCGGGACTCCTTGAGACATGACGTTCCGGATGCAGCACCATCGCTGCACATTAGCCTGTCCCATTTTGAGGTCATGTCGAGGAATTTCAGGTGCTCACTTCTTAAATGGTAGATTATGATGTTAGGAACAATGTTTTCTTAGACAAGAAAAAATAATAAAATACTTTCTCGCACCCCCTAGTCGATTTACTGAAAAAAGTCACTTTTTTGAACAAATTTTCTAAAATCGCTTGGAATCAATACAAAAACTGTTTCGATCAGGTGTGTATTATCTTCAAACGATAGGTTTTTGTCCATAGATTAAGATGCACTATCAATATTGGACGAAAATTTAAGTTTTTGGACTCTCCCAGGCGGATTTGTGTCGAAAAAATCGCATTTTTTCGAAACTTTTTTCAGAAATGTTCATTTAATTTAGGGTAGCCTATTTTTCCCAGTAAAACCAATACGTGCAGCTTGTAGGAAATTTCATGGCGAACATTTTTCTCTCTGAGAAAATGCAATTTCGACACTCCAGAGCCGAGATATTTGAGTTTTAGTGAGGAAAAAAGTGCCAATTTTCAAAATTTCTCAGAATTCTGAAGCAAGGCCTACTAATTACACGATGTAGCAAGCATATGTCTCAAAGGTCAGGGTATGCTTTTATAGTAATTTTGGCCGCTGAATCCGAATCTGAAATCAAAT
Source organism: Culex quinquefasciatus (assembly GCF_015732765.1). Taxonomy (NCBI): domain Eukaryota; kingdom Metazoa; phylum Arthropoda; class Insecta; order Diptera; family Culicidae; genus Culex; species Culex quinquefasciatus. Next base: position 7,491,874 of record NC_051861.1, read on the forward strand.
TTCGTGCAAACAGTGATGTTTTGGAGCTACACCCTTTTGGAATGTTATTTGCGTGTTTAAGAGGTAGTTTTTGTAAATATTGCTCGGTTTGTTGTCGTATCAAGGTGCTCCGATTTGGATGAAACTTTCAGCGTTTGTTTGTCTATACATGAGATGAACTCATGCCAGTTTGGAGTTTGAATTTTCCGAGGATTTCGAATATGACAAAAGTGAGACTAAACAACAGGACAATAACTAACATTGTAAAATGTTTGTTATAGAAAAATCGAAAAACTATGAGAAAAACTGCGATTGGCCAAAAGTTATTACCGTAGGCTTATAGTCCATGAAATTCCTAACTTGAACTAAAAGAGTATGGGTGTTGGAGGCTGTTGCAAAAATATATTGAGGTTTAAAAAAACAATTTTTAACAGTAATTTGCAAAAGCTATGAGAAAAGTTAAACCAATCTTGGATGTCTATGGCTCATTTTGAAGTGCTTCAAAAGACCATTCAAATGCATCTAAGATAGTTGAAATTGATGAAGTTTTACTTAAATACGAGCAATTTTAAGATTTTTTATGTTTTTTGGACCTCAATCTTCAATGCCCGTTTTACCCCACTTCCCTTTGTCTTAGAGGGCTCATTTTTGGCATGAGTTCATCTCATGTATAGACAAACAAACGCTGAAAGTTTCATCCAAATCGGAGCACCTTGATACGACAACAAACCGAGCAATATTTACAAAAACTACCTCTTAAACACGCAAATAACATTCCAAAAAGGGTGTAGCTCCAAAACATCACTGTTTGCACGAAATTTGATTTCAGATTCGGATTCAGCGGCCAAAATTACTATAAAAAGCATACCCTGACCTTTGAGACATGTGCTTGCTACATCGTGTAATTAGTAGGCCTTGCTTCAGAATTCTGAGAAATTTTGAAAATTGGCACTTTTTTCCTCACTAAAACTCAAATATCTTGGCTCTGGAGTGTCGAAATTGCATTTTCTTAGAGAGAAAAATGTTCGCCATGAAATTTCCTACAAGCTGCACGTATTGGTTTCACTGGGAAAAATAGGCTACCCTGAATTAAATGAACATTTCTGAAAAAAGTTTCGAAAAAATGCGATTTTTTCGACACAAATCCGCCTGGGAGAGTCCAAAACTTAAATTTTCGTCCAATATTGATAGTGCATCTTAATCTATGGACAAAAACCTATCGTTTGAAGATAATACACACCTGATCGAAACAGTTTTTGTATTGATTCCAAGCGATTTTAGAAAATTTGTTCAAAAAGTGACTTTTTCAGTAAATCGACTAGGGGGTGCGAGAAAGTATTTTATTATTTTTTCTTGTCTAAGAAAACATTGTTCCTAACATCATAATCTACCATTTAAGAAGTGAGCACCTGAAATTCCTCGACATGACCTCAAAATGGGACAGGCTACTGCACATCATTAACCTCCCAACCACCCACTGACCTCATGTCCGCTTCCGTCGTGCCCTGTTCCGGATTCCGCCAACCGGTTCCAGCACAATTCAATCACACTCCCACTTCCGCGCCAAACGTTCACTCTCAACTGTCCACAGCGTAAACATAAACAGGTGCCTCTTTTCATTCGCTGTCAAAGTCAAGTACACGCTTCAGTAAGGAGTAGTCTGTGTTGGGTTATTATTGTATGATGCACTAAGTGATTTGTTTACATTTTTTGGTACACTCCGCAAACGTCAAACCATACAAAATTGCTGCCGGGTCTTTTCCGGGAGAGATCCGGGAAAAAGATCAGGCAGCAATTTGTATTGATTTGACGTTTGCTGAGGGTGCCGAAAAGTTTGGTTATGTTCTGTTTGCAAAAGACAATTACCCGGTCAAAATATTTATATTGTTTACATTATTTTGAACGACGAAGACCCTATAATCAGAATGATGGAAAGAGAGTAAATTTCAAATTTTCTCTTCTTGATTTGTGTGCACCTACGTCGAAGACCAAGATTGTTTACTTTTCGCTCTTTGGTCTGACAGTCTTGGTCTGACAGATTTGGTCTGACAGCTTTATCATGGATTTTGGTATGGTCTAGGAGAGGGATAGGACACAGCACCTTCCTGATAATCAGTAGAACATATAATTTCTGATTTTTTCAAGGTTTTCTGTAAAGCGGTATACGCAGTTCGGAAGGAACCGGTCAAGAAAAAAATAAAATGGGCAGCAGAGGCAGCGCAAGCAAGTCAAAGAGGGTGAAGAAAAGCCCCAAGAAATCGCTCTCTCTCCTTTGTTTTTCTGTTCGTAAAGCTGTTTCTTGACCCCTTTCCTTCCGATCTGCATACTAGCCTTAATACGGTAATATCCTGATAACATATTACGTTTTTTATGTTTATTTTTTTTTAATTTTTGTCGGGTCATAAAAAAATTATAATATAACAAATATTTTGGTGTGTAAAATTCGTAAACAATGTGAAATTTCATGTTTTTCTGTACTATCGGAGGGGAATGGGAATTACGAAACTTTCCTTAAAATTCCTGAAATATTTTTTTAGTGGTGGCAAAGCTTTTCTTTTTCTCATGTTTAATTACTAAATTTATTAACCTAATTCTAAACATGCTGCAACTTTGCAACCTTAAGGTTTAGAGAACAATGCCTGGTCGATTCCCCTGAAATTCTAAGATCTTTTCCATTTGAAATTATTTTTTTCGAACGTAGGGGAGTGTGGGGTAATTTGGACACCCTAAGGAAATTGCTCTGTTACGGGCTGTATGGATATTTTAAAGGGATGTGGATGACACCAGAGGATAATAGATACCATATTTGATGGAAAAATGTCATTCATTTCGATAAATTTTGATGTAAACCCCATTTTTATCGCAAAAGTTAAAAGGTGTCTAAATTACCCCCACATTTTTGTGTGGGGGTAATATGAACACCCCTATGGGGTAATTTGGACATGCCTTGTGGGGTAATATGAACACATTTTGTGGGGTAATTTGGACACATGTTGAAGAATAAGTTTAACATTTGATTTTTTGAGCATGTTTTTTATCCTTCAACCTGGTTTTGTAATTGCTTTATATTTTGAAGTGTTGCTCACAATATTTCACCAAAGGTTTAAATAATGATTTTGCGATAGAACTATAATTCAATAGAATGATAACAAATAGTTCAGTGTCGTATACATAATTAAATCATTAATACAGAAATGATTTAAACATTGATTCTGGATCAGGCACACTATACTTGTTTTTAGTGATTAAGGTATCGTTTATGTTTATATAAATCAATCTTTATATAGAATTTATTAGCCTGAAAATATATATATATTTTTTAATTTTACATTCTGTACCCCTTCAAATTTAAATATTATTGTAAACCAGCATAGAAATTAGAAATGTCAAAGAAATTAATTAAAAGCAATCAACATTAGAGTCTTGTTGAACGCCAAATGTATAGTAATCAGATTTTCATCAATTCGAATATTGGAATAAATTTATCTAAATTAAAAAAATAGGGGTTTTGTGAAAGTTCTCATTGCTCACATTCATTTTTGATTGTTTTGACATATTAAAACCCTCTAAATTTATCTAAATCCCTTTAATAACTCATCCAACCATGAAAGTTACTTTTTTGTTGCCTGACAGGTAGACTTTCAGGTATGTCCAAAATACCCCACAAGCCATGTCCAAATTACCCCCATAGCATATTCTATCATAAATTGCGATTTTTGATGATAAAAATGGATAAAATGCACAATTTTTATATGTACATATCTCAGGCATCGTCCAAGCATCCCCCTTAAACAATAAATGTCCACTTTTTTGCCATATAACTCCTGCAAAACCTTATTTCCTAACCTTCAAATATTAGAATTTAAGGCAGTGCCAACCGGCCTTTGGAAACTTTTACATATTATACCAAAACTACTTAACCTATTCCAACCTTTTTTGGTTTGTCTATACTCCTAGGCCATTACTAGTACTAGCCTTATCACTTAAATTGCCGTTTTCACTTTATATCCGAAGAAAACGTGATTTTTAAAGGGGTGTCCAAATTACCCCCACTGTCCATATTACCCCAAACTCCCCTACATGGAAACTATTTGATTTGGTTTTAATCGTAAATATTTCTTATGATTAATTAAAGAAAACCTTTCACAAACAGTTTTGTGATTTGATATATAATTTTGATTAAATCCTGATTAATTTCTTAAAATGTAACTCTTGAATCACGTTCAGGTCAGTCGCATAATTCAATTCATTAGCGGTCGTACCAAGGCCACAAACTGCAATCGACAATTTAGCCTAATAAACGGCCACCAACCGGTCCGATGCCTCCCCCGAGCAACACCAACAACAACACCTACTCCATGCCCTGATCGAAACGAAAGAGAAATTTCTTCCCAGCAGTGACCCAACTTCCGATATTCCGGATCACACAACACAACCCCGTGCTGCACCAGCAGGCATGACTTTAATGAATTGGAAAAGTGGATTTTACCGTTCCGAAAACTTGATAGCCAACTTTTGCGACTACCCCCCGACGGACGACTCACGGAGAAGAGCCTTTGAGCCATGACGCCACACACCGCGAGCGAGCGCGCACTCCACTTTATCAGAACTCCTTCGTTTGCATCCCCCGACGAGAAGATGCTGCGATCACGGATGATGATGATGATGATGATGTACGGCAAACATGCACCGCTGCACATGCGTGCGAATTCCCGTGTTTCGCGTACACCTCGCGGAAGGTCCAGCGCAGCTGGGAACTAGACTTCCTCGGCGAGGTCTTCCAATAGCTGTGGAAAAAGTGTGGCACAGCGATAAATCTTGATCGTCTCCCGAGGGAAACGGTCGAATAGTTGGAGCTCGGTACTGTAGAGTGTATTTGCCTGGTTGCTGCGGTGCAGAAGCTGGACAATATCAGTCCACCTTACGGTATTACTCTGCGCGGCTACCAAGCACACCCAACAGAGAAGGAAAATGCGGACAAGTTTGAGTCTCGGTAGCTTCCCTGGTTGTCAGAGATCTTTCGTTTGAGTGTGCGCACCCAACCACCTACACCTGCTAAACCTCCATCTTCGATCGGCAGCGTATCGTCAGAAACATTAGAAAGTGAAAAAGCGCCTGAAATGACAATTCACTCTCGTATTACCGTTGTATTACCTCTGGGGCATTTCTTCAAATGGGTTGTAACAATGTTTCGCAACAAATTGGTTTAATTGTAGGTCTTCTGAGCTACAAAGTGAGCTTTATTTGCATAATCCAAATACCAGCCTAGATCCTAGAATCGGCATGGATGGCCAGCACGCCATCCCACGCGGTGGTCGCAATGCTGATCTGCGCCAGTCCGTTCGCTCCGACGGTCACGGTTCCGCCGGTGCAGGTTGATCCCTCCTTGCTGCCGGTAATCACGTCACAGTATGTTCCCGCCGGAAGGCACGTCTGCAGCGTTTGCACCATGTTGAAACTTTCCAGATTGAACGCGATGAAGCCACGATTGCCGCGGCAGAACGCCATCTGATTGGCACCGTTGTCCCACCAATCGTTGACACCGGTTCCGCGGACCACGTTGCTGAACTCGACCATATTGAACATCTGACGCCAGCGGTGCTCGCACACGTACCCGTTGTCGCACAGTCCTCGATCGTTGATCACCGGGGGAATCAGATTTCCGGCAGCGTCCTGCGGAGGTCCCTGCTCGGTGTCCTCAAAGTAGAACGAACTCATGATTCGTTTGATTCCGAAGGGGAAAGCCAGCATGAAGGCGGTCGCCATTTTGTAGTTGCGGGCTTGTTTGTAGGTGAGGATGTTGGGACCACCGGCACCGTGTCCGCGCTGGTTGTCGTGATTGTCAACAAAGACCAGGGCCAGATGGGACGGCAGGAAGCCCCAACCTTCTCCCCAGTTACGTAGATTTGCCAAACGATCGTGTCCGCGGAAAACTCGTCCGATTTCAGCAGAAAAGCGGAACTCGGTGACCGTTCCCAGGTGGGTGTACTCATCTCGGGTAACTGCTTCACCTCCCAAATCGATCACTTCCTGAGTCAGGAATGCTTGCGCGTTCGGTGGGAATCCATGTCCTGCAGGCAACGGATTCAATCGGCTGTAGATCGCCTGTAAATCTCCAGGCCACATGTGCTTGACAGCATCCACTCGGAATCCGGCAACTCCCATACCAATCAACTTGTTGAACAACTCTACGATCTTGTCTCGTACCCACTGAACGCCCTGGTTCAAGTCAGGGAGTCCAACCAGCCAGCAGTTTCTCACCTCAATCGCGTTGTTGAAATCGTTAAGCGAACACCTCGGATTAAAGTCTAGCGCACTGTAAGGCACCCCCGGAAAGCCCAGCGTTTGGGAACTTCCCGTAGATCCACCGGTTCCTCCGTCCCCAGTGATCGCGGCCATATGATTGATCACAAGATCCACGTAGATCCGTACGCCGACATCGTTACACCGTCGAACCATGCTCGCAAACTCCTGCTCATTTCCCGATCGCGTCACCAACCCGTAGGACATCGGCTGGTACCGCTCCCACCAAGGTCTCCGGACGGGTGCCCACACGATGGCGTTCTCCGTCGGCGGTGAGACCTGCACTCCGGCGAAACCCCTCGGGGCCAGGAACCGCTCGCACTCGTCCGCGATGTCGTTCCAGCGCCACTCGAACAGGTGCACGATGCCGGTTCGGTCGGCCCACTGGTGCGTCTGGAACTGGCCGGTGGCCACGGCCAACAGCAGAGCCGCCGTTACGAAGGTAAACGCGAAAAGTCGCATGACTACTAATCTTCGGGAACCTGTGCTGGTCGAGGGCTTTTATAAGGAGCTGAATTGTTCGAGTTATCGCTGGAAAGTACCAAAACAATCCCGCAATTGGGGCGATAAAGCAAATTACCAGATATGGACTTTTGAATGAATCCGGGAGGTGGATGAGGGCACAAGGCATTGGCGTACAGGATTTTTGATTCAAATTGAATTCCGTGAGGAAACAAACTTATTATCGTTATTGCACCCTGTTGCAATACTCCTTTTCGACGCTGTCGTGTTTTTTTGTCACACATCGCTTTTTGACGTTTCAAGAAAACGCGTTTTCATGTTGGATATTGAATAAACAAAAACTAGAGTACGCAATGTAAACAATAACAAAACACATTTTGTTAGTTTATTGAATTTGGTTGCCAAAGTCCCGACATATAATTACAAATAATTACGGTAGTCGGGCTTCTACGTGTCAAACGCGTTCTGACCTGAAATATCTCTGGCCAGTTGTCGCACTTACAGCAATTTGCAGGGTGTGTATTGAATATCTCAGTATTGAAATCGAAATTTGGAGATCTGTGAAGGTCAAAAGGTGAGGAATTGAAAGCTGCACAAAAAGGCGTCCTCAACTCTATTTGGCCCGTTATGCATGTGCAACAAGATAGCACGACAGCGACGATTTGTTGTAACGTCCATTTCCTCCGAAAATTGGCCAACAATTGATTTTTGCATAACACAGTTCCCCAGTTCCGCACATTAACCAATAATGCAACGATCGTTACCGGTCTTCAAAGGAATTCAATTAAAATCCCATTTCACCTGATTAACGATCTCATCCGCGTGCTACCCATTATTCGATGAGCTGACACTACCGCTGCATCTTCCCTCCCCTGACTCGATTATGGCGCTGCACTTCAGCCCGTTTCGAAGTTCGCTTTTTTCATTTTTCGATCGGCTATTGGGACCCTCACCCATTAATGGGCATTTATCCGCACATTAAAATCATCTATTACCAATTACACAGCGCACGCTGCACACACCTTCGTTTATGGAAACTTGATTGCAACATAAGATGTGCAACGCTGACTTCAACGAGAAGAAGAGGAATGTGATGTCACCCGTGGCTATACAACACTTTACCACCCATGGAAGAGCCGCCCCTGGGATGAGCTTGGGTGGCTTAGGTATTTAAAACTTTTTTTCAGTACACACTGAATCGAGCTTTTCTTCGATGACGGACGTTAATGGTTTGAAATTGAAATGCCTTCAAGTGATTGGAAACACCCTTTGATTTGCAATGTAATAAACGGGCAATTTGTGATATGTTTGTGGCAAGTTGAAGAAAATATCAAACTCGCGTATTGTGACGCAAAACTTTTGTTATGAAGACTTTACAAAACAGGTTTCATTTCTAAACTTTAATATCCGGCTGAGAAAAAAATAGTTGCTTACTATTACGGACTTCAAGATTAAAGTACCTCTGCAAGAAAGGTGCATCAGATGTTGAGAAATGCTGTGTAAAGGTAAGAATTTTAAGTTGGCTCCAGTTGTGTGTGGGTAAGTACTTCTTAGTCCAATAATAATGATTAGTTTTTAACCTTTGTCAACTGTCAATGTAAATCATAAACATTATCTATAACTAGGCTTAGTGATTATTCAAGCTTGAAAATTGCAAATTTCACGGGGACCTCAATTTCAAAACATCAAATTTCACGCAAATTCCGCGGATCGTGAAAAATGTCAAAATAATCTTAAGTTTAAATAACAGAAACTACTTTTCATGCTTTATCTTCAATAAACTAAAAAAAAACTTCACTAAATTTGAACGTGACACAAAAAAAAATCTCCTAATTTTCAAAAAGTTTCCACCTGGTTTTAAGATTTGCTTCTGTCTTATCATGTGACATTTCATTAAATTTCATATCAAAGCAAGATTAAACAATCTGTCTTTTTCTAAGACAGTTAGCCCATTCAAAATAATTTTAAAAGTTTTCATCTCACTTATCGAAAACTTAATTTAAAATCATTAGGCAAAAATAATATAATTTGGAACGAAATTTTCAATTCAAAATGAGAACAGAAAACATAAAAAATACTATTTTTTTCACTTTCACAGGAATCATCCACCAGAAAAGTCAAATATTGTTAAAATTGAACAGGACTCAGAAAAAAATCAATGAAATGTTTTTAAAAAGTTATTTTAAAGATAAAAGATACTCTTCATTTTTTTTTTGAATAAAACAAAGCTGGATTATTTGAATTTCTATTGAAACAATACCTTTCAAATAAAATAGCAGTAAAATGTGTATTACAGCTAGAGGGTGACGATTCTCGAGATTTTCAATTTCCCAGGAATCGAGAGTTGAACTTGGCAATTTCCCGGGAATTTCTGGGACCCGGGAGTTGTTTTTTAACTATGCCAACAGTGTCAAAAATTTAAAATGAAAAGTAATAAATTAGTTTCTTTTAAATGAATTCAGTAACTGTTAATTCATGCTAATTCTATGAAACGTTAATTTAAGCAGCCTCATTGTTTTGAGGAACTATATAATACTTTTGATTTTTTTTTCTGAATCTGCAAAAAAAAAAATCGTTTCTTAAGTTTGTTAAGACTCAAAATTATAGTTTAAAATATTAACGAATCTTAATTCGCACTGAGTATTTTTCAAAAGGTTCACAAACTTGTTATTACATTTTTGTAAAAATAACTTATGTAGCTTATATATAATTTCCAACTATCGGGAATTTTGCAATATGACGACTCAAAACAACAAATTAAATAGTTTTTTGTAATTTGCAAGTTCAACATTAAATATTGAACAAATATTTACAGTTATCAGGAAAACCAAAAGTTCACCAAAAACTAGATTGGATTGCTATGCTCAAGAGAAGATATGGAAACTGAACTTAACTTGAAAAAGTTTTTTCCCTTTTACAAATAATCAGAAAAAAATATATTTTAAAACAAACATTTGATTTAATATCTGAGGTGTAACTGCTAAATTATTTTTAAGTGAATTTTGGGGTCAACCTTTTTTGGCTTCTCTCAATTATAGTTATTGGATTTTTTGACAAGTTAAAATTTACACTTTCTGAATAAGAAGATTAGAGAAACATTGGTTTATTCGAACTTGAACATCGACATTCAATGTTCTGAACAATTTTGAATTTTTCAAATGTTTTTCTTGTTAGTTTATGTAATTTTGCTTCGATATTTATAAGTTTAAATTTCCCGGGAGTCTCGACTGAATTTCCCGGGAATCGAGAGATCCAAAAATGGTCAATTTCCCGGGAATTCCCGCTCGTCACCCTCTAATTACAGCGAATGAAAATATTACTAAATTTATTTAGTTTCTAAAAACCTGAAAAAAACTGAACAATTCTTCAAATGATTCATATCATGCTTTTCAGTTGAAAACTAATAAAAATTACTTAACGTGAAGACATCCATCATTGCCATGATTTTTCGTTCAAATATATAAATTTTGCGTCGCTATCAATATTTTGACAAAATTCCTTCTACAAGTTGTTTAGAATAGTGTCCTACACATGCTGATTCCTTTTGGCAACGATTATCCCATTCCTTGCAAAGTTATGGAAATCGTCATTAATTAATGATTGCCAACTAGGACGTCAATGATTGTAACTTAAAATTATATAAATTTTGAAACACATTTGAAATTCGTTAAATTGAATTTCATATAGAATATTTTATAGTGATGATCAATTTTCTTCGAAAATGATCAGCGGCTTCACCTTAACCCAACTCCGTTTTTGGACGGGCTTCGATTTAAAAAATCACCAAAAATAATTTTTTAACCAATTTTTGGACTTTAAAAATCATTGGAAAGAATAACTTTAGAAAATTTATAGGTTGGAAGCTTTACTTGTTTTTTGTGACTTTGCCAATGTTTTTAAAAATTGCATTTTAACTTTGGCTGTGTTTTTTACTAACATTTCCTATATTTTATGTAAAAAGAAGAATGCAGTAATTTTCTAGTGTTCCATACTATGCCTTAACGTATTTTTCTACAATTTAAATGATAATGGTACCATTTTATAGCAGAAAATATGAAAATTAGGCAAAAAAAATTAATAAGTGACTGTAAAAACATGAAAAAATTAGATAGGCAAAATGTAATGATAGAAGGTGGTAGCATATGCCAAATACTACCAAAAACAAACATAAACTAAACAAGATAAATGCAAATTAAAATACTTAAAATGAAACCAGAAAAACATAAAACAAGAGAATTAGAGTTTTTCGTAGAACAAAAGTTGATCAAAATGACCTCCTAAACATGGGAAAAATAAAAAAAAATCGAAAAAAAATGTGGGCAGTAGAGGTTTAAATAGTCTTTATGGATCATATATTTATTATTTTGTTATTTAAGAAAATATTTAAGATAAACAATAAATTTCAAGAAGATTATGCCGTACATGAAATCGTCAAAAATTACTAACCCTATATTAGTATTTAAACCAGGGTATTCATTTGCTTAACTTCACTGCAATGGATAAGATTATTTTTATTCCTATTTGAGTTTGATAAATTATTTTGAGAAATATCGTTACAGCTTCACACAAAAATACAATTTCACGGGATTTTGCGGAAAAGCCAAATTTCACCGACTTCACGCTGTCCGCGATATCGTGAAATTTCACCAACCCTATCAATAACCAACATTCAATAAAAAAAGATATTTTGATGACTTCCAAACATGGGAAAGTTTGTTGTTATATTTTTTAGAAGAGCTTATTATAATATGAATTCTGTTAATTTTGTGAATTAAATATCAGCAGTTTTTTTCAATTATAATTTATATTATAAACTAATCATGCCTCAGGCATAAGCTCATCAGTCCAAGCTCAATCAATTCGCACCAACTTTTTAAATCGCTCGTTACCGAAGTCCTCAGGGTCCTCCTGGCACGCATTTTTCCCGATCCAGATCCAGATCAATCGATGCGGCCCAAACGGAAGCCAGGTGTCTGCGCTGATCGGCGCCTCAGTACCACAAATTGATTAAACCGTACCCGCCAGGCCCGTTGCAATTGAAGCTCCCCATTGAATGCAATCGTGTTCTTGTTAACAATCTCTCGACGGCGACATTGGGCTCGTTGGAATACCATCAATCTGCCCCCGGTTTTCCCGAACACGTGTAGCGAGGTGCTCTCTGGAATCGTGTAAATTTTGCTGATGAAGGCATCATTTAAGGGTTTTATTTTGTTGCAAGATTTCCCAGAGAATCGCCCCTAACCTCAATTGGCCACGCGCGCGGCGCACACATTTCTGGCGGGCGAAACGGGCTGCGTGCGAATTTTATTTGCATTTCGTGCAATTTCCCGGAGGAAAATGGGCCTCGCCACGGTGAGAAACTGCATACACACTGTGGGTCTGGGTCTGGAATTGGGTGATGAGTTGGCAAAATTAGCAGCAGCACAATGATTTCCGCGGCGTGCAGTGGCCCAATTGGGGCCCTCGGAATGCTGCAGGTCAGGGATTGAGGGAGGGATGAGCGCAGACAATGTAGTTCAAAGTGGTTGTTTGGAGTCGAAAATTATATGGTATTTTTTAACACTTTGTAGTGATAATGAGGTTGGCGAAAATGCTGATTTCAATTACGGACTTCAACTTTGAGATACTGTGGGCTCAAGTAGAGCTACACTCAAGTGTGAGGTAAGTAGAACTTGTGGAGAGTCGAAAATCGGTAAGTACTTCTTAGAGTAAGACTAACATCTGTCATCTGTCAATTGTCACACCAGTCAATGACTAACAACCCTGCAGTTCATTGCACTGCATTCCATCAGCTTACAATTTTTATTGATCTCCTTCAATTATGTCGCGTTAAAGTTACCGCTGATAAATATCTTTAACGCCACAACTAATAGTAACCTTCGGCACTTTTTACTCCGCTTGGGTTCCGATCCTTTTAAAGATAAATCTGTCTCCGGTCCTCCGTGAGCAGAGAGCACTCACAATTACCGTTGACATAATCAAACACCGTTTAGTCCCCGCCAGCGAGAGAAAGAGAAAAAAAACCTCGGAGTTCAAGAATCTTTGCCGTTCATCGCTCGCGCGACACTGATCGATTTAATTAGTGCAATCATCGCACCTGGAGATGGTTTCTTCCCCGGGCGTAATTAGTCGGTCCCGGGAGACATACAAGTGTTAAACCGACACGGGGTGGTAAGTGCGAAGGTAAACAAAACTTTAATTGCGTAATGATGTGCGGAAAAGTGCAAGTATTATGAGTCTAAAAATAGCCTCGGAAAGTGCGAATGTTGATCGTTCAACTGAAGTGATTATTCAGAACGGGTGATAATGGGCATTCGTCCAGATAAGAAGTGTGTAGGGGAGAGTGGGGAGACTTGATCCCCGGGGACACTTGATCCCAAGCCTGTATCTCGTCAGCATGTGGGTAAAACAATTGGCTTTGTTCTAGAAAGTTGTGCGAAATCAACTAAAACTCATTGTAGAAAACAAAGAAAAAAATTAAAAAATGTTTAGATTGAGTTACACACATTTTTCGAAGAAGTGCTGCAAAAAACTTCCAAGAGATCTTTTTTCTTTGTTTTGATAAGTTTAGAAAACACTCAAAAATAATTCAAAAAAATATTTTTTATACATGAATTGTTTGATAAACATATCAACTCCAAAACCCTTACGCATTTGACGTTAAATTTATCGTCATACTAATTTTACAATCAATTGTTTAAAAAAGTGCGTTTAGGGAGACTTGATCCCTGCATTTTTACAGTCACTGGAATCAGCCTCAAGATTAAATAATTGGGCTGGGTTTTCGTACATAGTTTCCCTGAGTATAGTTAAACATAACTTACTGCAGTTTGAACCATTTTTCAAAAGTTTTGTAAACAAAAATTACCAGCTTTTGTAAACATGCTCAATTTTGGTCTAAAAAAGAAAATTTTAAGTTTTTAAATATTTTGCATGCTAAACTTGTTATATTTTGAACACAAACGTACAGGTTTAATGTGAAATTGCTGTAACTTATAGAAAATTAAAAGTTTGGATGAATAAGAAACATTTTGCTTAAGATTTCTTCAAAATGTTGAATGGGGGATCAAATTACCCCCAACATTTTGAAAATGGCGGTTTAAAATATTTTTTTAAAACGCTTGGCATGATTCGAAGAGTTTATCTGATGAAATACCCTTATCAGCCAAACATAGTTGTATGTTTAAGCTTTCAATGCATGCAAAAAGTTCATAGTTTTGTGAGAAATTGACAGAGTTATGTGCGATACAAAAAAAGGGGATCAAGTCTCCCCACTCTCCCCTACTGTGTAGCTTCCAATCGGCGTGTGAATGTGTAAAATTCGATTTGAACTCATTTGAAACGCACGTGTTGTGTTGTTGCCAATTCGATAGCAAATCATACCTGGCTTTGATTTTACGTTTTTATCAGCAACCCATCGTTCATCCTAATAGGTAAAATCTTAGCTTTGAACATTTACTTGAGTATAAGCATTAACTTGATAAACGGACGAATTGTTGTCAGCTTTTGTTTGCCATTTAATCTGGCAGGAAGCTAATCAGCGTTGCTCGGAGGCCCCAAACTGATAAGCATGCACTGATAAACACGAACTTTGTATTTTCCGAAACCAAATAAGATTGATGTAGAATTTCACAATTAAGTAGATTGTTCAAGATGCAAATGCACCAAGTATTGTAGGGACCATCCAAAAACCATGTGGACACGTTTTTAAACAAAAGGTCGAAGGGAAAATAATGTTGAAAAGGGAATAGTTTGACACCCCTTTTACACGAAGTTCACACACACTACCAAACGTTTGTTTTGATAGTGTGCGTGAGCGCCGTGTAAAAAGTGACAGTTTGTCACTTTTCCATTTGACTTTGACCAACAAACGGGGTACGAACTAAAAAAGTGTCAGTCGAAAATGTGACCAGCGACCGGGGTTGAGTGTACTATTTTTGACATAAAACAAAACAAATCATGTAATATTACTCCATTTAAAGCACAACTTTGGCCGACACCCTGTAATCGGCTATTTTAAGACCAAGCTGCACTGTCCATGAGGGAAATCCGTGGACGCTTTTACAACCATGCAATCGATGGGGGGTCACTTCTCGAAGATTTGCACTGTTGTGACACGCAGCCGGAGAATGATTGATTCGGCGACCTCATGGACGGGGGTACCAACACTTTAGCTGGGGGGCTACTCCTGAATCATTTGTGCCAAAAGATAAGTCTTGGCTCACAGACGATTGGATTTTGAATTATAAGGTTTTTGAGCTGATAAAAGGTGGAAATATTGTTGTGTCTAATGTTCGGTGGGGTTTAATCTGTCCGCTTGCCAATTTGGTTTATCGCCGAATTATCTTTTGGGCTTCTATTACGTTCTACCGTAAACCAAAAAAGTCATGATAAGAAATGCCTATAAAATGCCAATTATCCCACCGAGAAGTGACAGTTTTTTGTTACAAGCCTTACAATGCGACTATTGGCGCTCGCCGCGCTGGCCCTCGTTGGGCTGGCCACGGCCCAGTTCGACACCCACCAGTGGAGTGATCGCAGTGGAATGGTGCATCTGTTTGAGTGGAAGTGGAATGACATTGCGGACGAGTGTGAGCGATTCCTGGCCCCGAAGGGATACGCCGGAGTGCAGGTTTCACCGCCGACGGAGAACATCATCGTTCCGGGACGACCCTGGTGGGAGCGCTACCAGCCGGCTTCGTATCACCTGAACACCCGGTCCGGCTCGGAACAGGACTTTGCCAACATGGTCCGCCGGTGCAACCAGGTCGGAGTGAGGATCTACGTGGACATCGTGATCAACCACATGGCCGCCATGTCTGGACAGGGTACCGGAGGATCCAGCGTTAATGGGCTGAACTTCCCGGCGGTTCCGTTCGGACCGAACGATTTCAACCCGCACTGCGAGATCTACAACTACAACGATCCCTACCAGGTGCGCAACTGTTGGCTCGTTGGCTTGCCCGATTTGGCACTGGGAACGCAGTGGGTGCGTGACCGCATCGTTGATCTGATGAACAAGGTGTCCGGCTATGGAGTCGCCGGATTCCGCGTTGATGCCGTCAAGCACATGTGGCCTGGAGATCTTCAGCACATCTACGGTCGATTGAACAATCTTCCAACTGACCATGGATTCCCGGCCGGAGCGAAGCCCTTCCTGACCCAGGAGGTCATCGATTTGGGTGGCGAAGCCATCAGCCGTGATGAGTACACTCACCTGGGAACGGTCACTGAGTTTCGCTTTTCGGCACAGATTGGACGCGTTTTCCGCGGTTACGACCGACTATCACATCTGACCAACTGGGGAGAAGGCTGGGGCTTCCTGCCTTCTCACTTGGCTCTGGTCTTTGTGGACAACCACGACAACCAGCGCGGACACGGAGCTGGAGGTAGCGATGTGCTGACTCACAAGATTCCCAAGAACTACAAGATGGCGTCCGCGTTCATGTTGGCCCATCCGTACGGTATTCCGCGTATCATGAGCTCGTTCTTCTTCAACGATGGTGACCAGGGACCTCCTCAGGATGGTGGTGGCAACCTGGTTCCTCCGTCTATCAACGCTGACGACTCGTGTGGCAATGGATGGGCTTGTGAGCACCGCTGGCGTCAGATCTACAACATGGTCGGCTTCCGTAATGCCGTGTCCGGAACTGGAATCAACGACTGGTGGGACAACGGTGCCAACCAGATGGCGTTCTGCCGTGGTGGACGTGGCTTCGTGGCGTTCAACCTGGAGGGATACGATCTGAACCAGAGTCTGCAGACGTGCCTGCCGGCTGGAGATTACTGCGACGTCATTTCCGGAAACAAGGTCAGCGGAGGGTGCACTGGAACCGTCGTGCACGTTGGAGGCGATGGCCGTGCTAACATCCATATTCCGGCCCATGGAGACGATGGTGTTTTGGCCATTCATGCCAACTCCAGGGTTTAAGATTTGATGCAATAAAGCTTCTACTTTATTTTCCGCCTATTTCAACATGAGAGTAACCTTTTTCTGCGAACTCAATTTTAAATCTGTCACCTCCTAACCGCTCTAACTGTGCGTACTTGCTGACTAACCGTTTACCATACGCGCGCTGGTTCCATTTCCACCGCTTTTGGGGTGTAGAACTGTACCTAAAACGTCTCGCTTGCTCGCTCCCTGGAGTGTATCTAACGAGAGAGAACCAATTTGCGAAGAAATTAAAGGCCCACATTGAACGCTGGGAAAATTGCAACTCAAAGCCCCTCCCGAATCTCAATCTGGCGCAATGTTCCATACCAACTCCGCAGCAGCGTTACGTGCAAAATTTGCTAATTTTTCCAGCAATTTTCAGCACAGCGCACACACCTCTATTCAAACACACCACATTCAGGCTTGCCACACGTACAGATATTTTTGGCACAGACTCAATCAAGTATAACTTTAAAGAAAAACATTTTTATCAAAAACTAAACAAGTAAAAAGATGCAAAAAATGTTAATCTTTTTAGTGCAGTTTACAAAAACTACTCAAGTGTATTTTAACTGTAAAAATAATTAGTTTGAGTGTTTGGTCTGTGCCAAAAATATCTGTACATGTGGCAACGCTGACCACATTCCTCCGGACGACCTTCACCGAGTTTCGCGCGTCGGAGCAGCCAACAACATGTGCGTGAAGATGAAGCACGGAGATCTCCCCGGGAGATCTCGTGCTGGGAAAGTCTGCCCAAGGGAAGAAGCTGTCAGAATGTAGGCTAGCAGTGTTGGATCTTGATCGACCCACATCCGAGAGCTCGGTGCGACCACCCACCCGGGAGGAACCTGCTGGAGTGGGACCGATCTCGCGGGAAGAAAGGGGCTGGTCCATCAATTTGCCGCGGAGGGCAATTAAGAAGCGTGAGCGCCGTAAATGTTCCACGAAAAGTGATGCAAACGAATCATAAAGTAACAATGTAATGCACGTAACGCCTAAATACACACTTCTCTTGACGCGGGAAGCTGCGGGCGGGATCTTGGCGGTGGAAGTGGTCACGCACATTACACCGCCGACAGTCATTCATTATAATGACTCTTGCTGGTCCTCACCTTGAAGCGCACACACATGCTAAAGACCTCCGAAAGAGCTCACGCGGGGAAGGAGTTTTTCCCGAAACGACCTCTTCAGCAGAGGTAAGAGATGGGAAACTAACTGTTCATTTATCGCGATGGCATGCGCGCGATGGTGCGACTACTTACATATCTCTAGGTCAGGTGCCGCGAGGATTTGCATTCGGGGTGGACCTGAGGGCATTCCGATGACCTGGGGAACTGCGGTGATGAGCCGGGACTGTTTCGCGGAGAGACCTTTGAAGAGACTGTTACAAAAATACAAAAATTCAAAAATACAAAAATACAAAAATACAAAAATACAAAAATACAAAAATACAAAAATACAAAAATACAAAAATACAAAAATACAAAAATACAAAAATACAAAAATACAAAAATACAAAAATACAAAAATACAAAAATACAAAAATACAAAAATACAAAAATACAAAAATACAAAAATACAAAAATACAAAAATACAAAAATACAAAAATACAAAAATACAAAAATACAAAAATACAAAAATACAAAAATACAAAAAAAAAATGGAATCAACTAGATTGTTTACATTTCAATCCAGCTTTGTTCTAAACATTTATTAATATCTCCTGGGGTTCGATAACTTCAAACTCAACCTTACTTCGATTCACTGATCCATCAACACCGCTCAACTGACCCAATTCTACCTGCCAAAGCACCGTTAGCGGCGAACCTCCGAAAGCACCTGTAAGGGTCTCGACGGCTCGACCTATTGAGAATTCATCACAGCTTCCCGGGCCAAGAATTTCGCTGCTCAATTGGACGACCTGTCGCGCCGACTATGGCTCGTCAACCGGCGACAAGTGCATGCAGGGTGAGGGCACTTATGCTGTAACGGTCGGAGGAGCGGGGTTTCCTTCTAAATTCAAAGTAGCTTCCATTGAATTGATCTTCTCTGACAGCCTTCTGGGGCGACGCGGTAGCCACCGTACGCGGAAGTGGCTTGGAGTGGGTTTTTTTGTGTAGGTGGAACTCTGGGATGATGTGTCGAGTTGGACTGTTGTGTTTTGTTGAATTTGATATTTTAATGAGATGGAAATTGACACCAACAGAGCGGTTGAGGTTTTTTCGTTTTTTTTCTTTAGACAAAAGTGTATTTGAAATTATTTTATATCTTAGGTCCTTTTGATATTTTAATCGATCTACGTCCAACTCTATCAAGGTAAAGTCCGAACCAACTTTAAAATACCAATGATGAAGGGCTTGTTAACATTAAAAAGCGAAATTCTTCAAAGGTCTTTTGTTGAAGTGATTACCATCAATCGACCGATCAAAACCCTTTTTTCTCCAAAAGTCAAACACGTTCAAATGGAAAAAGGGCCAATTTGACATGCCCTTCCTGAAAGAGGGCTGTCAGCCCTTTTCACCTGTGTTACACTGTGCGCCTCATTGAGAAGTGACAATGGCCGACTAGATCCGACCCATCAAACGAATCCAGTTCGAAGTTGAAGCTTTCACCCATAACCCATAAACGTCGCCATCGTGGTTTGATAGTTCACCACACCTGAGAACCCATTTCGACTCGACCCAGAAATTTGAATAGAGCCCTATTCAAAACCAGACGAAAACGCACGTGGTCTTCCCTCATTGGACCTAAAAATAGAGTACGGATATTTAGTCTGCTCGCGACTTGGAACCGATGAATGGAGTCCGTCCGTTCATTTCGAAAGCTCGCGCGATTGGAATTTATGCTATTTAACAGTATATCTCGGGCTTTTAATTGAGAGAATGTGTACGAGCGTAGCGTACGATCGCTGCGACGGGCAGGTTTTCCGGGAGAGCTCTCCCCCGATTCGTCGTGGGTGAATTGTGCAATTTATGGTCTTGTCTTGGCCACGGTCCGATGCGGCTGCTGAATGGCAGCCTCTCGTCCATCGATCGCGCGCGTCTTCGTCATCAGGTGTAGAAAGTATTTATGGAAAACTTCTCCGGGAAGTCGGGTAAGTGGGTCTACTTGGCGTCCCGGCCCGACTCTATGGGCTAGAGAGTATTACAATCGTATTATGAGCAATAAACCGCGTGTTTTACATTGCGTCTATTTTGATCGTAATGGTGCTGCTGCTGGAGAAAGGCACCTGTGCGAGGTGGATTTTTCCAAACTGGAATGGACATTTTTATGGTGCGAAATTAAACAGGATAGTAAAAAAAGAACGGAGCGCTTTTGAGATCGGTATCAACGGGAAGTTATGCGTCGATAGGATTGCAGAATTGACAGGTGACAGCTTTATTAAGCCGCGTTTCAAAGGAAGGTGAAAGGATTTCTACGGTCTACGGTCTACGGTCTACGGTCTACGGTCTACGGTCTACGGTCTACGGTCTACGGTCTACGGTCTACGGTCTACGGTCTACGGTCTACGGTCTACGGTCTACGGTCTACGGTCTACGGTCTACGGTCTACGGTCTACGGTCTACGGTCTACGGTCTACGGTCTACGGTCTACGGTCTACGGTCTACGGTCTACGGTCTACGGTCTACGGTCTACGGTCAACGAATTTGACTAGTTGATACAGTTAATTTTGAAGTCCGTTTTTGAAGTGCTGAACCCTACAGTGAAATTTTTCAACGTCCCCAAACCGACCCAATCTGACCCCGGAAGCTCTGACCGCGTGGTCACGCGGTCCCGTTCGCTTCCGCCAATCTAAATCGGACCATCTTCGCACACTAAATCAAAGTGTACGTTTCGGACGGGTGAAAATCTCCGCCCACGTCCGATGAAGAAGCGCGCGCCATTTCCGCGATGAGTGGAAAACAAACAAACCCGAACCGATTTTCGCACATTTTATCGCCGTGACCTGGCTAATTCTGCCCCGCGCCGAGGTTCTCATTTGGCTAAATTTCGTTATACTTTGCGGTGGTGGCGGCGCGCTTGTGAGATATCATCTAATGCAAATTTGGACGCGAGCTTAAGTGGGTAGAGGCCGCTCTTTAATGAAGAAGGAAGTGCGATTAGAATATCTGGGCTGGGCGTCAGACAGTGGGAAATTGGTGGCCGCGTGGCTGGATTAATTATTGCTTTCTGTGTTCTGGATTTACTGTGAGATTGTGCTAATTCGGGTATAGCGATTTGGCGGGTTTAATGCGAAGGGTTTGTTGGGTTTACGGCTGGTTTTAATTTGCAAACATCGGTATGTTTGAGTATGAATTTTTGAATTTAGTGGGACGTGATAAACAGCGTAGAAGAATAAATTTGGCTGAAATTGCGTTCGTGAAATTCTGGGTCAGTGGTTCATGTTAGTAGATGTAGAACGATAAAAGACGTAATGTTTTTGGAAGAACCACATCTAAAACGAACTATAATCTACAGTAATGTTTATGAAAGAGCCACTTCTAAAACGGACTTCAATCTACAGTTAAGCCAAATATGTTCAACCAATTTTGAGATGAGTTCGTGGCTCTATCTGAGGTAAGTACTAACCGTAGACCGTAGACCGTAGACTGTAGACTGTAGACTGTAGACTGTAGACTGTAGACTGTAGACTGTAGACTGTTGACTGTTGACTGTAGACTGTAGACTGTAGACTGTAGACTGTAGACTGTAGACTGTAGACTGTAGACTGTAGACTGTAGACTGTAGACTGTATACTGTAGACTGTAGACTGTAGACTGTATAATGTATAATGTACACTGTACCACTGTACACTGTAGACTGTACACTGAACACTGTACACTGTATAATGTACACTGTACACTGTAGACTGTAGAAGAACCACGTCTAAAACGAACTATAATCTACAGTAATGTTTAAGAAAAAGCCACTTCTAAAACGGACTTCAATCTACAGTTAAGCCAAATATGTTCAACCAATTTTGAGATGAGTTCGTGGCTCTATCTGAGGTAAGTACTAACCGTAGACCGTAGACTGTAGACTGTAGACTGTAGACTGTAGACTGTAGACTGTAGACTGTAGACCATAGACCGTAGACTGTAGACTGTAGATCGTACTTTCAAATTGAAATCCGTGAGTTGAAGCAAGTACAACTGATTAGAACAAGCTGTCAACTGCCAAATCTGTCTAACAAATAATCCTAAATACCAACGCATACAAACCCTTTAAACGTCTGTTCTAATTCGCAAAAAAAGAAACCCCGGAACAAATCGTCGCAGATCATCGCATACGCCACCAGAGCGTGTCCGGAATCGGGTCTACACACCGCGTGTGTGCTCCGCTGGCCACCGTGTCGTGGTACATTCAATCAAGCTGATAGCCCAGACGTGCCGTAATTGTGCGAGGTACGGCGGGAGCTGTGTGACCAACCGCTGGGAACCTTTTGCCGATTGTAATCACTTCATGCAGACGATGGAACCCGGGTGCCAGGAAGATGAATTAGCATGCCACGGGGTTGGAAAAAAAACGGGCAATAATTATGGCCAGTTGGTGTGATGATTTCTTGTTTTATTTTTCTTCCTACGATGGGACGCACAGAAAATTGTGTGATTAGACGGGGACAATCAGCGGAGAGGGGAAACAGTTAGGTCGATTCCGGATTGAATTGGAAGCTGCTGGGATGAAACACGTGGTTGGGGTTGAAATTGTAGACTTCACAAAGATATTAGCAATCTTTCAGTTGTTTTCTTCGAAGCTTTCGCGTCAAATTGTGTCTCCAAAACACACGACTTCAACCCTGTTCAGTTAGTCATGCTAATCATCAATAAGCATGGTTCTAAGCCTGCAGTCAATGGGAAATCGAAGTAATTTTACAATTCGTTTCGCTGACTCCCGATATTTACATGATCAATAATTAGCGATGACACTTTTATAACAAGCCTGCCCTGAAGACGAGTGGTTTTGCTGAGATGTTGTCTGCGGTTATTAATAAAATGGGTAGAAAAAAGACCTCATCTAACCGGTAATGCATCGTACTGTAGGTACACAGTTAGGGTCACCTGGTCACCCGGGGGCACATAAACCATGTCCCTCGAGCCCCCGCGGGACAAACGATTATAAATTTCGAATAGCTAGACAAAATGATAAAGCCCAAACGGTACTCTCCCCCTCGCCATCGGTGAAGTTCTGGAGCCAACTGGGCCGGGCGTTTCCTGGAGTCCAGCGCAGTAATTAAGAGAGAACAATAGCCGATAGAATTTTAATTACGATGAAATGTGTGCGCGAGTGCGATGACAACGCGATGCAAAAGGTCCCAAGAATGGACTTCGCGTGGTGGAGGAGGTTCCCAGGTTGGAGACTTCTTAGTTGCAGCTGCGCCCGCGGAGCGTACAATGTTTGTATGAATGAATAAATATCACGTCCAGAACCAGCAGCTGATGTTAGATGAAGATGAGGGGTGCGGCTTACAGCGGTGCAGAAAATGGGAATTAAATCAACAATTTTAATTATGCTAAACTGGCTAATTTAACGAGCCATTTGGGAAAACATGGCAGTTGGCCGCCGAAAACTGAAATCTGGCAAGCCGGACAACGCCGAGCGGTAGTTTTATTTGGAGCTAATTTGTGGGCTTTTAATGTCCCGCTGATAATTTCGAGATCAGAGGGGATTGCACTTTAAAGTTTGCGAAATGCGTTTCTAAAAGTACATGAATGTTGGTTGAACACTTGCATGGAGACCATTCATTTGGACAAGAAATTATGAATCGTTGAGTGAAACAGTGTTTCGTACTATCCTACTTCTGGGTTCAGCACCCACGAGTGCGGGGGTAATTATTTTCGTATGCAAATTTATTCATCGCATCAGGTCGCGGTATTTATGCGCACAAGAACGAGAGGCAGATGAATTTCCTGCTTTTCTTTGCCACTGTAGAACGCTGGCACAGTGAACCCCCTGATCCGTGTTGAAAAAATTCAGCCAGAATGAGGTTCACCGATTGCATACTTCTAGGCTTAAAAAGATGTTGTGCTAACGCCTGAAGGTAGGCAATTAAATCTCACCGCATTCAGCTGCACATATCCGAGGGACCACTGTGACCTATCTATCGCGATCGCGAGATGCCAATTGGCATCGCCGCCCTTCACCTTGACGTTAAATATGTTGGACTTGGACTTCCATATCGGTGTGTGCAACATTGTTAATTTTGCATTTGCATCGGGACTAAACTGTAACTGCCGGTGCCACGGAAGAGATATGATGTCGGCCAGCAGCAATTGGAAATCTAATGGAATTTCGATGTTTGAATTTTCCACCACTTTTTTGTTGCTGTTGTTATTCTTATTTTCCCGAGCGCGCGCGCAATCAACATCATTCCACCAGGCGGCAGCACACGAAGCGTCGTTGTCGTTGCATAGTTTTGTTTTCCTACAATTTACAATTTCAGGGCTGCTGCCTGCCAAATGGGCGCACCAATTAGGGGCGATTTGGCCACGGAGTTGGGCGTGGAGGTAGTATCCTGCACCGCCACCACCAGCAGTCAGTAGCAGTGGCAGTGTGACTTAAATGATGCTGAACGCTGAACGGGGTTAAGGAATAAACGTTTTGCTAATGAACTGTAAGTGCAACTGGATAGCTGGATGTGGGGGAATACTTTTTAGCGTGGCGAATTAATTGCCCTGACGATGGACGTGTGGAGTGACGAGTGCTACTGCTGTTGCTCCAGATCTGTACATGTTTTCCCTCCTTTTATGAGGGCTACAAATTTTACAGGAGTAACGTGGTTGAAATTTAATGTTATGGACCATTTTCGGAATATTTTTCTTTATCTGTTTAAAATCAATTTATGTTCATTCTTATGTTGTTTATTATTATATGATTAGTCACATGTCACATAGAATCAGAAACAATTTCTGAGTAACGTGTTATTGTGATTTTCACGACTTTGGATAAAAGAATTTTGTCCGGATATGTGCCATTCAGTCTAAAAATCAAAAATTAAAAATTTTGCATGCATTTTCACTGTTTTAGAGTATTATATTTTTTTGATAATATGATTAGTTTCAAAGTAAAACTTTTTAAATTACTCAAATTATTTTTTGAATTAAGCGCTCTAGTTTTCACAAAAATAACGTTTTTTCAAAAATACTCAAATTTTTACAAAATTTCGTATTTCATAAAATTTGCGACATGGGTTGATATCCGAATTTCGGTATGCTTTTGAACATCAATAGAGTTTTTTGGATAAATTCTTATTTTTTCACAAAAGAACGTAGTTTTTCAAGTAATTAAATTTATACAATTTGCAATATGAGTATCAAATGATTTGAAATTTTGCTTGCATTTTCCCCTGAGTTTTTTGGATAGAATAATAAAATTTTCAGAAGTTAGGTACCGTATTAAGTAATAAGGCAAATTTTCCCAAAATACCATATTTTTCGAAAATACTCAAATTTTCATAATTTGCGATATGGGTATCAAACGAAGAGAAAATTTGTATGCTTTTTTTAACTTAATTAGAGTTCTTTTTGGAAAATACTAAAATTTTCACAAGTTATAAGATATAATTTTTCGATTGAAGGAACACCAAAACTCTGTTATGTACCTTAATGAACTCATTGTAACATGATTATTCACAACTAAAACCGAATTGAGTTGAATATTATTTACTAAATACCGTATTTATTCGAAAATACACAACTTTTTCTATATTGCAATATGGGTATCGAACGAAACGAAATTGTGTATGCTTTTTTCATTTTATTAGAGTTTCTTTTTGTTAAATACCAAAATTTTCACAAAATACCGTATTTTTTTGAAAGTATTTTTAATTTCAAAAATTTGAATATTTTCTTGAAAAACTGGAAAAGCTTACTAAATTATGCTGCGTTTGATACCCATGTTGCAAATTACGAAAATTTGAGTACTTTCGAAAAAATACGGTATTTTGTGAACAATTTTGAGTACATGTTTTAGTTTGAAACTTAGACCGTTAGGGGGTGACATACACTTTGAAATATATTTGCACTGGTAGTAAATAAATTCTTGGTGAAATTTGTGTAATTGAAATACGCAACTTTTGGTATCCTTACATGTATAGGTCAACGCTGAAATTTTCGAGGTATCGCAGTTTTAGGCCGATGCAAATATTTAAAAAAGTTTTTGTCCCTCGGCCCTGGCCGAGGTCAAGCAAAGGGGGGGGGGGGCAAAAAAATTAAAAAAATATAAAAAATTTAATAACAAGCCATAGTCTTCACATTTAAATGAAAAAAGTGTTTTAAAATGCATTTTACACTAGTTCAGTTGTTTTGCAATCATTAGTTTTCAAAAAATCTAAGATCTAACAAAAAGAAAAATTGTATCGAAAAAAAAGATTTTGCATCGAAAATTTTCAAAAAATCTTAAAAGTTTTTAATAAACCCAAACATGCTAAAAATGATTTTAAACGCAGGAGAATGTATTTTAATTTGATTTCAGCTGGTTGCACTTGAATTTTCATTGAAATTTTGAAGTTTATTGTAAAAATATTTTTTTGCCCCCTGATTTTTCGGGCCAATTTTAAAGGGGGGGGGGGAGGGGGGGTGACAAAAACTTTTAAAAATATTTGTACCAGCCTTACTGAAAAAAGTTGATTTTTGCCGATTTCGTCATTTTCCCGTTTTGGCGCGTGGCGCGTCGAATAACTCGGATTTTATTTAAAAAAAAAAAAATCATATCTCTGAAACCTATTAATGAACCTCGCCCAAATTTTGATATGTTATGTAAAATTGTCAGAGAAATCCGTTAAAAATATTTTCAGATATAGGCTCTTTGGTCCAGACACCGTCAAAACGGCTTTTGATGTTTTCATAAGACTTTTTCAAATGTTAGGCTAGATTTTTCAAACCCCACATTATTTTCCTTTCATTTGCGCCCAAGACAGCTAAAGTCGGTTGAAATGGAGTAAAGTTATGATTTTTTGAAAAATGTGTTTTTTTGTGAAAATCGACTAAAATGGCTATTTTTCGGACCACTATAACACGGCGTAGGCCATCCTAATGACCAAACAAAAAAATACGGTTCTAATTATTTTGGCCAAGGAACCCCCAGAAAAATTTTGATTCAAATTGAAGCACTTTTATTTTTTTTTTTCTTTAACTTTCATATGGAACTGCTGATTATATTATGGTGTTTTGACCGTGTCTGAACCAAAATATTTTTATCGGATTCCTCGGAAAATTTCTAAACCGAACCGTACGTTTCCGAGGTATGATTTTTTAAAAATGAAAACTGGATTTTTCAACGCGCAAGAACAGGAAAAAGACAAAAATGAGAGAAAAACATTTTTTTACTAAAAATGCGATAGTTTAAAATATACACGTATGGGTACCAAATGTGTTCTTTTGTGAAAATTTACGAAAATGGCCTTTTTTGAGATCACCTAACGGCCACACAAAAAAAATACGGATAATTATTTCTAATTATTTCAGCTAGGGACCTCCCCGAAAAAAATTAATCCCGATCGAAGAATTTTTTTTCGGTTCAGGCTCTTTTAAAATGGAATTGCTGTAGTTAATTATGAAAATTTGAGTGTTTTCGAATAAATACGGTATTTTTTTTATTAATTTTTAGTATTTATGCATTGAAACTTACTACAATATCAATACATATTAGGGTGTTTCATCCATAACCAAAAGTTCTCAGAATCAGGCAAACCGAGGTTCCCCTAGTAGAGGATACCCATAGGGACTCTCATGCCAAATATCAGCCCATTTGGTTGAGAATTGGCCTGTCCCCAGCGGTTTAAAGTTTACATGGAAATTACTATGGGATTTTTGTGATTTTCGTTCAATCGTTCCTACAGGTCTCGGGACAACATGGATTCACTCGGAATAAAGACAGGTGTGTAGGGGATGGTCCAATGAACACATTCCAGAAGGAATTAGGCTTGTCCATTCTGTCCCCAAGGTGCGCATTGGATCGACGTTCGGTGTCTCCAAAACCAACGATTCATCCTTCAAAAGCATCGCATTTCCTTAGTATGCTATGACGGCTAGGTGAAAACCACGACGCCCCATATGAGACGGTGAACACGTGGAGAGGCATCGATTGCATTATTAACACAAAATCATCATTTTACGTTATTTAGAATAGTTGAAATTCTTCCAGGAACAACAATAATTATAATTTTAGTACTTTAAAGAATGTTTCTGAGCCAAAACTCGTGTAGATGCTCTGCCACGTGTTCACCGTCTGACATGGGGCGTCGTAATTTTTTCCTAGCCGTCATAGCATACTAAGGACAATGCGTACATTTGAAGGGTGAATCGTTGATTCTGGAGACACCGGACGTCGATCCAATGCGCACCTTGGGGACAGAATGGACAAGCCTAATTCCTTCTGGAATGTGTTCATTGGACCATCCCCTACACACCTGTCTTTATTCCGAGTGAATCCATGTTGTCCCGAGACCTGTAGGAACGATTGAACGAAAATCACAAAAATCCCATAGTAATTTCCATGTAAACTTTAAACCGCTGGGGACAGGCCAATTCTCAACCAAATGGGCTGATATTTGGCATGAGAGTCCCTATGGGTATCCTCTACTAGGGGAACCTCGGTTTGCCTGATTCTGAGAACTTTTTTGTTTGGCTGAAACACCCTAATACATATAGTCTATGCAAATGCTTTTAAAATTTAACATGATATTGATGGATTAAGTCAACTTAAAATAGTAGTTTATGCAACAAGTTGCAAAAAGAGGATTTTTTCAGCACGAGTCGTACATTTATCCAACGAGGTTCACCGAGTTGGATAAATACGAAGAGTGCTGTAAAAATCAAGTTTTGCAACGAGTTCCATACAACATTTTTTGCAATTCCAAAAAACACACACTGAGTGAAATTTTATTTCAAATTTTCATGTATTTTGTCAGAAAATCGTTTAAATCGAAAAAATGTTGAAAAGTGTTACTTTTCGAAACAAGTGCTGAAAAGTGTTGCTTTTCGATTCTGTTATTTTTGGTACAGAAAAGTAGGCTATTTCGTCGCTCAAGAATGACAGACAATTATCAACGATTATTGTATCGATCAACAACCTTGATTTTTACATGAAGCGCATTGATGTCGAACTCAAACACATCACACTGCTTATTCTTGAAAATAAGTTTGTGTTTGAAATGCTAAAAATGAGAGCGTTTGTGAGCAATTATTATGTGAACATATGTTTCTTTCTATCAGTTTTTTCTTCCGATTCAACAGAGTGTGTTCCATTACGACGCCATCTCCACGCGCATCACCCCTCCCGAAGAATCTCGAATGTGTTCCCTAATTAGAGTATCAGTGTTGTAAACAATCGCACGAATGTGTATCATGTTGGGATAGAAACATGACACATCATCCAACCGTCCCTTCTTCCCTCGCGGCCAAAGGCAGCTTCTCGGTCGGGCGTGTGAATTGGAACATTAATGAGTGCACGCGTTCCACCCCCACGTGTCTTCAAGACGCTAGACTTGGCCACTTTTCAAGAGATGAAAAGAGCTGTTTACTCTGCATTTTTTGGTTTTCTCCCTAGATCGGACGCGGATTAGGGAGGAGGTGCTGATGAAGTCGTACAACGCGATCGCGTTTATTATTCACAGCTTTTCGAAGAAATTCGTCATGAGTTGGGAGCAAAATGGCCCGCAGCAGTGGGATGATCCCGGGCCCCCGTCAAAAACCCGGTGCGAGGAAAGTTATTAAAAATGAAAAGAAAATTAAACCATTATCTCGGGACAGATCTTTTGTGCGTTAAATCCTTTTTGCCTCTGGAAGGGTTAACGCGTCAAGCGCGGCCAGCTGACCCAGATGGTCTCGATGCAGAGTCATTTCCTGCCTGCTCGAAACGGTGCTGACCCAGTTTTGGAGTCCCTCGGAGCGCATCTTCGGGGCTTCAGTTGAAACTGGATTAATGCTCGTAGGCTCGCCCCCTGTCAATGCAACAGTCGTCGGGAAAAGACATGACATTGGGAAGCTGCATCTGCATCGGTTTGCGAATGTTGTGCAACACAAAGTAGTTGGACAGAGAGTTCCAGCAGTTGAGCGAGACAAGTTGTACAACTTGAACTTAATAACACCTGTTGGAAGTCACTCGTTGTGATCCAGCGAGTTTTGCGTGAAACCAGTGAGCAGGAACGATTTAAAAAGATGTTCATTACTGGTTTAATTGCTGTTCCTAAGCTAGTTGGCTACTAGTTTGGCTAAGATTATTCAAATACTCTAAAATATTCATGGTTACAAAAATTTTATTGATGTATCAAAGTCCGTGAAATTAGTTTTCTCCAAAATAATGATTTTTTTTTCTTTTCTTTTTTATTTTTTTTATATTTTGAAATTTTAATTCAAATACACCAAGAATAAAAAAATAAAGCGATCTGAAAAAAACAAACTTTGCGACAATCTATCCGGTTGAACATTGCGCAACATCACTCTCAAGGCAAATTGATTTAATTAGTTAGTGTGCTTGCGTCGGCTTCCCGTTCAATCTGTGACGTCTGCTTTTGCATGTGCCCTGTGGGGGCAGATGATTGCGTAGCAGCTCTGCAAATTCCACGGAAAGCCGCTTCATTAGTAATGATAAGGGTGGCTTTAGCTTAACTCTTCATTGGTGTGCATCGAAGAAAGTTGGACGGACACGGAATTGCTTGGAACGTTGCTGTCCTGCTGAGGGTTCAGCAAGATGGGAGTCTAATTTCTATAATTATTTTAAAGATTTTATTAAGGGGTGGCGTCAATCATTTTTTTCTTCGATGAAGCGGTTCTTGAACTGATTAAATTTGATTTGATGGAATGATTCATTCATTTGATTTTTTCATCATTAAGACAGTCATCTAAAATTGTAAAAATAGATTGCATTTTTGTCAAACAACTTCACCTCGAGTGCAGCCAAATTGTCCTGAATGTCTCCGTCAGAAGAAACTTTCCCTCCACGAAAATGAAAAAAAAAAACCTCATTCCAGAGCTCGGCATTACGGTGGCCGAGGGTCAGGCCGGCCACATGGTGCAATAATTTGGAGCAGTCGGTGCCGGGTGCGAAAGCAATTTGCAAGAATTTTCCAACATCGTCATTCAATTTAGTTTGGCCCCCATACTGGCCACTTTGCTGCCATCCCTTCCCCCCTGTGGTGGATTTTCTTTCTTGAGGAAGGGTTCAATATGGTCCACGGCAGATCACACAGGAGGTAGCAGCTCAGCGCGCTATCATCAGCGATGGGATGCTGGGAAGTAACCCTTGATGCACTGTCTTAATGTAATGTCAATACAGTAAATAAGAATGAATTTAAATCTTTTAACTGTTTGCTTTAAATATTTTGAAAAATTATTGGGATAGTGATAAATGTTCAGAATGATTTTTCCCGTTGTTGAACACTTACTTTTCCGATGACATAATTATCTGAAACCCCGTTCAAACTAAAGTCAAATATTAACCATCTAATCGTTAAACCTACAAGCCATGGATTACATGTAAAACAGATATGACCCATCACAAATTTGCAGAATATGAATAAATTTATGATGATATCAAAATTTTTACACCTTTTTCCCATCTGCAGTTCAACAATTTATGAATTGCAAAAAAGCTTTAAAGTGCTCTTTGATTCAAGTTTTATCAATGACATTTAAATTCAGCAATAATAATATTGTTGATCGGTCACGAAAAGTTGCGCATTTTTTTCGTGACCTCCCTCCCTCAAAATAAAATTGACAGTTCGGTTCGAGCACGTTGCGGTTTTTAGGAGAAAAAAAAAAAAATAAAATGTTCAACATGCTAAAAAAACAAAACGCAAATTCAGATTTAAATTATAGCGTCTAAAAAAATAAAATTGAAAAATATGGAATAAAAATTTAACAAATTTACAAATAAAAAAACAATTTTGGAAATCATATTTTTAATTTAGAAATCTTTAATTCTTAATTTCATGATTTCCTGACTATTAAAAATAAATTCTAAAATCCTTTAGTTCCATAGTTTGAAAAACTTTGGAATCACCTATTCTTAAATTTGTAAAATATTAAATTTTTAAACTCATTTACACTCAACATTTTGGATAATTAAATTAATAAGTATTTTATTACGAATTTACTAATTTCTTATTTTTTTTTATTTTTTCAGGCTTAAAATTCTCAAATGTCGCCATTTCAAATTTCAAAAAAACATGTTTGAAGTCATATTTGGAGTAAAAACTCAAATAGAGCAAAATAACAAAATCAAGATTGGATTGAAAATTTTGACGAGGATTCAGTCAGTCTTTCATTCGGACAATAGATAGCGAACTGTTTAAAAATGACTCAAGTTTCTAGATTTTTATCATTTATTTTATTTCTTTCTAATCTTAGAGTTTTTTTTTGAAAAGGTCAAATAAACAAAATTTTCATTTCCAACTTATGAGTAATAAGTTTCCTGATGCAGATACAAATTCAATCTAGATTTTATGCTTTTTGGGTGTCTTTTGGAACCGCCTTGAGTCAGGAGTAAATTTTTTATCGAACCTTTAAAAATTACTTAAGAATTGTAGCATTATGCATTATTTGATTTGAAGTTCTGAACTTTTATTTTTTAAATTATGAATTTTTAAAATAATTGATTTAACTTTTCTATTTTTTAGTTATCAAATATTTGAAGTTTTTGAACTTTGTATGTATAATTTATTGATTTTTGTATTCGTGATCCTGATCACGAAAAACCAACATTCGGAAATATTT
This sequence comes from Culex quinquefasciatus, assembly GCF_015732765.1. Classification (NCBI taxonomy): domain Eukaryota; kingdom Metazoa; phylum Arthropoda; class Insecta; order Diptera; family Culicidae; genus Culex; species Culex quinquefasciatus. Next base: position 7,524,245 of record NC_051861.1, read on the forward strand.
TTTGGGAGTGGACACATTCAGTGCTTAAGGAACACTTCCACTTTATCCGACCGGCCTGTGTCCTATCAAGAACCTGGCTATGTTTTTGAAGTTTTGCTGTTTCTTGGTGAGAGCTTTCCATCATTATTTGATATTTCACTATACTCCCTATAATCTGTCTCTGCAGTTAATGCAACGCAGTAGGCCTGGCAGCTTTATTTTTTTGCTGTACATTTGCGGGGTAATCTAAACGCAAGTTCTTCCAGGATGTTTTCTTCGGACAGGCTGCGCTTGTGTTCGATTAGATTAGATTACATTAGATAATTTATTGATTTTTTTGTATTCAAAAATGTTTAAACTCCTGATTGCTGTTTTTTTTTAATTTTACATTTTAAAATATATTTTTTTCTGAATTCCGAATGTTCCGTGTGTTTGCAAATTTTTAGATTGATATTTATTTATTATGTTTATTTTTTATTTAATTTTATGTACCAGTAAATTTAATGAAATTGTTTAGGATTTTTCCTTAGATTTACTTAATTTCGAGCAAAAAAATTGTTTTGAGATTTGGAATTATAAGGCAAAATGAAATTTTGAATATTTCTATATCGAAAACAAAATTATTGATACGTTTTTCGCATAGTCATAATTAAACATGTATATTATTTGAGTCTCTGAAACATGCGCAAATAATTTTTTTGCCGTAAAAAATTAATTTAAAACGGTACGGAATAAGAAGACAACAACTTCCTTGTGTGCTGTGCACCCTTTTTTCAATTTTTTCTTGATTATACCTACAAATTTGACGAAGACACCGAACAGATTTTAAAATATTTTTTATTATTTTTTTGTGTGAACAGCATTTGTATGGTTACTTGTATGAACTAGAAAATGGCGTCTTTGATCATAAAAGGCCTTAAAATGATTATGGATACAAAAATACAAAAAAGTTGGCAAATTAAAAATAAGTAGAATTCTAGGAGATTCACACGGTTATTTGTTGGGTGTTAAATATACCTGACAAATGTTATAAGTTGTATGTTCCTTGTTGCATGGATGTGCTCTACTTTAGTAAATTTTAATAAATTTCACGAAATAAATAAAAAAATCAAGATTTCAAAATTATTTGATAATTGTTTAAGCCCTTCTAAAATGTAAGACTTTATTTTCAATTTTATTTTGTTTTTATCTAGAGAGTAGAATATTTCTCAATAGTTTCATATTTATACATTCGAAGATTGAACCAAATATTTTAAATAAATCGTCAGTGGAATAATCAAGGCTTATTATGTATTACTGAGAAAAACTCACAAAATTTAACCCTCTACAACCCAACCCGGCCTTTAGACGGGCTTCGATTTAAAATATCATTACAAATCCATTTTCAACCTATTTTTGATCTTTAAAAAGCATTGGAAAGAAGAACTCTTGAAATTAAAAAAAAAATGGGTTGGAAGTTTTACTTGTTTGATGTGTTTAAATTTTTATGTTTTTAAAAATTTAATTTTTTTAGATGTCAACTTTGGCTGGGGTTTTTACCAACATTTTCTTTATTTTAATTAAAAAGAAGTATGCAGTAACTTTTAGAGTGTCCCAGACTATGCCCCTACGTATTTATTTAAAATTTAAATGATAATGGCAGGTAAATTTGAAAAACAAGCAAAAAATTGAAAATTAACTTTAAAACACGAAAAAATTAGATTGGCAAAATGAAATGATAGGAGGTGGTAGGTGGTCAAATACTACCAGAAACAAACAAAAACTAAACAAGATAAATGCAAATTAAAATACTAAAAATGAATTAACAAAAACATAAAACAAGAGAAGTAAAGTTTTTCGTAGGGCAAAAGTTGTTCATAACGACCTCCTGAACAAGGGAAAAATAAAAAATTTCGGTTGAACTTCAATAGGAAATGTGTTTCCAGCTTCCATTTTAATTTATTTATGGTTATTAATTATAATTCATGTTAAGAAAATGAAAAAAAAGTATTGCGAAATTTCAGAGAATTACTCACAATCGCCTTAGAAAAATGCTGAGCATATAACCCACCAAGGGTTGCACGAAATAAGGCACAATTTCCCTAATACGCCATCGATGTCAAGCTGATCGCCGTCGTCGTCGTTGTCGTCGTCCTGTAGACTCCGGATCCTAGTCGCGGTGGCAAATTAGAAATCGTTGCAACCTCGAGTTTCGTTTAGCATTCGCACCAAGTAGCTAGAGCACATGGAGAGTTCATTTAAATTGGAGCCTGGTCACGTGGCCCAACCACCTTCATGGCTAGGATAGTTCAGCTGGTTGGTGGCGGTAATGAAAGTGTACAAATAAATGCCAAATAAGGCAAACAAATTAACTGCCATGTGGTGCCGTGTTAGCGGCAGGTCTCGTTGGCACCTTGTTACGAGAAATGTGCAATGTGGTGCAATTCCAGGCGGCCCAGGCACCAGCTTCACACCTGTAAAGGGCCGCACGCGATAGGGAGAAAGGTTACTCCGGTTTGTTTGGAGATTTGGTGGTCAGACGTAGGGTAGAATTTGGGTCGATCTTTAGAAATTAAGGGTAAAATTTTTCTACGAGATTTCCTACATTTATTGATTTTGACTTTTTCTAACATCTTTCAAAGATCTGGAAAGAGTGCCTCAACTTTCTCCTCTCGCAACAATGCAGCTTAAAGCTCAAACTGGATTTGCCCGATCATCTTTGACGTTGAAAACTAATAAAAACCAGTTCATCGCGCCATTATTGGCTAAAATACAACCCATCATGCAAACTTCCCTCCTTCCTGTTCGGGACCGCCCAGGGAGGTGGCGACAATCGCGCGGGGTTTTGCTGCAAAATTAGCATAAAGTCACCTGTCAGAGGGGTTCAGAGCGCTTTGAAATCGACAAATCGAGCTGGCTTCCAGTCGCGCTGCTGTCTCTTTAAATCGAACGTTTTTATAGCCTGTCAGCCGCGGCCATGGCCAATTGAAGATGACATGTGGCGTGCCGATTCCAATAACGCTCTGAATGGGGGTCCCTTTTTCAGCGTTTGAACGAGTCATGGTCCCCCCCCCCCCTGGATTACGGTCAAGCCGGCTGGTGGAAAGTGGTTCCCGTGCGTCGCGTGTCGGGTTTGTACTTTGATCGATTAAATATTCAAGGTTGAAGATTTAATCTACGCGCGGAAGGAGGAGAGATTGCAGATTTGCGGAATGTGAGCTGGGCAGGTTTAATGGAGGGTGCAAAAAGTGACGCGTCTCACATGTGGGTACCTTTAATGGAGTCCCCTCTGGAGCCACCACTTTAGGTGAAATATGGTTTGCGGCAGACCTAGATTCATATCTTGAACATGAGCCTTCTTGTTGACTTCCTTTTTCAATGGTAGATTTAATGTTTTGTCGAAATCATAAAGCTGACTTCAAAAGGGTTACGAATACTACAACCAAACAGTCTGTTTACTATCGCCAGCGCCAGATAACCCATACTGCTAGTATCACGCAGTTGATTGTCAGCTCAAAACGTCCGTAAACAAACATTCAGCTGATCAACGTACTGCATGATTCATGAGCTTTATATAAATTGTCATGACCCGAATGTCACCGCGTAGAACGCCAGTCTCATCTCGACTGCGGAACGAAGATGATCCGAACTATATTCTGCGCGATCGCGCTGGCAACCCTGACCGTCGCCCAGTACGATCCGCACCAGTGGCCAAACAGGACCGGGATCGTGCACCTGTTCGAGTGGAAGTGGTCCGATATTGCGGACGAGTGCGAGCGGTTTCTGGGACCGAGAGGGTTCGGCGGGGTGCAGGTTTCACCGGTGACGGAGAACTCGATCGTGCGCGATCCGAAGCGACCATGGTGGGAGCGGTATCAGCCGATCTCGTACCAGCTGGTGACGCGGTCGGGCACGGAGGCGGAGTTTGCGGGGATGGTGCGACGGTGTAACGCGGTTGGGGTGCGGATCTACGTGGATTTGGTGATCAATCATATGGCGGCGATTACGAGCAATGGAGGGACCGGGGGTTCGACGGGGAATGCCGGAGGGATGGAGTTTCCGGCGGTTCCGTATGGGAGGGCGGACTTTCACGAGCCGTGCTCGATCAACGACTACAACAATCCGGTTGAGGTCAGGAACTGTCAGCTGGTGGGACTACCGGATTTAAACCAGAGTGTACCGTGGGTTCGGGATAAGGTCGTTGACTTGATGAATCGATTGGTTGATCATGGTGTGGCTGGGTTCCGGGTGGATGCCGTGAAGCACATGTGGCCAGCGGATTTGAAGGTGATCTACGGTAGGGTGAAGAACTTGAACACTGCCCATGGGTTCGGAGCTGGATCGAGACCTTTCATTACCCAGGAGGTCATCGATCTGGGTGGTGAGGGAATCTCCAAGTACGAGTACACCGACTTGGGAACGGTAACGGAGTTTCGCTTCTCGGCGGAGATCGGACGAGCGTTTCGAGGAATGAATCAGCTCAAGTGGCTGAAGAACTGGGGTCCGGACTGGAGCTTTCTGCCTTCGAATCGCGCTCTGGTGTTTGTAGACAACCACGATAACCAGCGTGGACATGGTCCGGGCGGTAGTGACATACTGACGTACAAGGACTCCAAACAGTACAAGATGGCTACGGCCTTCATGTTGGCTCATCCGTACGGAAATCCTCGAATTATGAGTTCGTTCGCGTTCGACAACTCGGATCAAGGACCTCCTCAGGACGCCAAGGGCAACCTTATATCACCAAAGATCAACCCGGACAATACCTGCGGCAACGGATGGATCTGCGAGCATCGTTGGCGCCAAATCTTCAACATGGTCGGCTTCCGGAACGCCGTCGCAGGAACGTCCCTGACCAACTGGTGGGACAACGGAAACCAGCAGATGGCGTTCTGTCGCGGATCGAAGGGATTCGTTGCGTTCAATTTGGACAGCGTCGAGCTCAACCGGGACCTCAAAACCTGCCTTCCCGCCGGTACCTATTGCGATGTGATCTCGGGCAGTGCTTGGAACGGAAAATGCACCGGGAAGAGCGTCGTCGTCGGCAAAACAGGTCTCGGCCGGATCAAGATCCCAGCCACCAACAAAGCAGACGATGGAGTCCTCGCGATCCATATCGCGGTACGTTACTCATCATACCTTTGTCACAACTCAGCCCTAAACCCCCACATCATGCTCTCATTTCAGGCCAAACTGTAGGCAAATCTGGACCGCGATCTTCACGCAAATAAAAGCGCAACCACGGCGGTTCCCACCGTTCGATTATCTTCAATTATCTAAAGGTCCAATAAATCACTTGCCCGCGAGGCAATTTCGGTCTTATCGCGCGTAATGCTTGCTCTTTGTCCGGCAGTTCTGTTCATGTGTCCACCTTAGTCATACGTGAGCATGAGCGATCCCTTGGACACGCAGTGTCCGGCATCTACCGTTAATCCCGCGGGTCCACACAGGACAAACAATGCTTAATAGGGGCATATTACGGGGTGCTTTATTACGGTGGCCCCCACGCTCATACGCAAATTACCGGCTATAAAATTCAATTGCCGTGGAATCTGAACCCACTACACGCACGAATCCGTACCCTAATGGCGGTGGTCCTCGGTGCCAGGGCGCGCAGGTAGGGGAAATATACCCATCTTAAGCCTAATAAGCGGTCGTGTTAGAATGATGCTGGATAATCTGGAGTGTTCCTTGCAATTTACTAAAACCAAGTACACCAACGAGTAGCGCAACTTTTTGTGAACATTTCTGTTTATTTTCACTTTTACTAAAAGTTATTCTATTCCTTTCACAAGCATTTAAAAAAAAATATTTCTAAAATGTATTCTAATCGAACGAATGCATTGGGCCAGCTTAGTTTTTTTTTATATTTCCAGCGCTCTTTTGGGTCTGCTTAGTGCTGCCAAAATTGATGAAATTTTAACACACACAAAAAAATATTACGGTAATGACAAAAATAACTTACTTTTGAATTAAAAAGTTGTTAAAATTTGCTACATTAAAAGTTTTTTTCTTGTTTTGAAAATGAAAACTTTTACTGCTACAGTTTTTGAAAATCTCATTGCTCACTGATTTAAAAGTTTTTACTTTTAATTCGACTGTAAAATTTCTTTCATTTTGACGTTATCGTGTAATCGTGTACAAACACTTTGGTGGGTCCGGTAGTGCTGGTGGGTCTAGGAAGCAAAGCAAAGCCGACCGCGGCAGCAGTCAGGACTCGGACACGGAAACCTTTGTGAGTCAAACAGCAGCAGCGGAACGCCTTCGAAGGAGGGTGGTGCAGGAGCGGGACGAGGTCGAGTGCTCGAAAAGGACAAGGCCAGCTTTCTGCAGGAACTGCAGCTGTTCCACGGCCGGAATGCGTAAGAAGGAAGCTTGGGTGTTTTGTGGGGTTTGTGATTGATTTTGTTTGTTTTTTTAGGATGAGAGGTAGGAATGTGGATTCGCACCGGTTGTATTGGGTGGTAGTGGCCCGGGGTTGGTGGTTGAAGGTCAATTCTCGCGAGGACTTGAGCTAGATTATGGCTAGAGATGTCTCTGCCGAAGCGTTGCATGAACAACGAGTTTGTGTTGAAGAAGATTAACGTCTGGTTTTTGGACAAGTACGGGATAGTTAATTTTCACGATGGGCCTCCGACGAAGAGGAGAACGACGAAAAGCTACATAATCGGAGGTGGTCAGCGAAGATGTTGCACTCGGTGCCGGCGGTTTACAGCACCGGTGAGTATTGAGAATGTGTGCAGTGGCTAGCCAACTTCACTTACTTTCCATCTCTTTTAGCAACTTCCCGCCCACAAACACTCACGTCGCGACGGCGCAGCTTCAGCCGAATAAATCTCGACAGTGAGCCAAAAAAAAATCTGTGTCATTCTCGAAGTAGGATTACCGTGCTCAAAATCGAACTCCATTCCGAGGGCCTCGTCAACTCCATGTTCCGGATGCGCTTCCAGGATCGGGAACTCCCCGTTCAGGCACTTTACTTTCCAGGCAGGAAACGTCGACCACCCTTCCCGAATCAATGGCCAACTCCTCCAAGACTGTCCTGATTGAGGCCGGAAACGTGACAATCGTGTTACACTGCTGTCGCGCGTCGAAGCCTCCATCCGGAACCGTCCAGCCTGGGGTATTCGGAAGTGACCGGTGGCGTACCGTATGAAGCAGAAGCTAGTGGAGAAGCGTTAAATACAAAAAAAATGTTTTTCTAACATACTGTTTAATTTTTTTTAATAAATGTAAAAAACCAAGCACATTTTTCTGAAATTATCCCTGTAGTGCTAAATGTTTTGTTTTCTTGCTATAAAAGGTTTCTTTTCCAATTAAAAGTAAAATACTTTTACCAATACAACGATTTTGTTCCATAAATGCATGGTAGTATCAAAAACTTTCTAACTTTTAAATTGAGAAGTTTGAACTTTCTACGAATATTCACCAACGCGAACTTTTAATCCAACGAACGATCTTTTTAAATTTAGAGTAATTTTTCTTTGTGTGCACTCACACTCACGAAAAGTAGCATTAATAGAGAAAATTTCCTGGCATCACTGGCTCACTCCAACAGGCGCTGCTGGTGGTGTTGGTGTCCACTCTTTGTTCTTTATTTGCCTTCGCTTCTCGCTCGGTTTTCTTCAGCCTTCGATTGAAATGGGTCGTCAAAATTGAAACGTCAAAAGACTTGGCGCGTTTGTTTTTTTGATGGCGCTTGCTAATCATTTACATGTTTCGGGATTATTTTTCAAGTGAGTGACCAACTAATGTGCAACAGAACATGTTGCCGAAAGTTGGGGGCAGTTTTGCATCGAAAGTGCCGTGAAAAAAAGTTGATTTTGGCGATATTCATTAAGCGTTTGATAGTTTCTCGCATGTGTCACTGTGTGTGCTACCAAAATGACGAGAAATGGTCTCGCAAAATAGAAGTTATGATCAAAAGTGCATTAAATTTGATCTTTTTGGCCAGTAAGCGGCATAAAATTGCGTGCTTACTTGAGACGGTGCTGTTGCAGGTTAGTTTATAGCCTAAATAGTATTTGTGGAGCTTTAATCGAGCATTAAACTCTCCATACGACGAAGATAGGTGTGTGATTGGAAAGAGTATATTTCCCCTAGCACGCGGTCGATGGCTAATGGGGAGGTGAATCTAATTAATTACAGCGTCTTAGGGGAGGTCGTCGTGGGGAGTTGTGAGTGTGGAACGCATGAATAATGAACTGGTGAAAGATGCGGAATACCTCGGCCAAGGGTTGGAGGTAATTATTGAACTTGGTAGTTCCCGAAGAGGAATGTGTAAACGTTTAACCTTTTGAACTAATGGGTGAGGATGTTGCAGTTTAATTATCGAGTCATCTTCATCAAGCTCGTATATCATTATCAAACTACTGTCTCACGAAAGTAATCATTTTTTTTTCAGACAAATTTGACCATTTCTTCAGATAAACTACATTAATAAAGCCAACCAGAGGACACATGTTCATCGAAAAGCTCCCACCAGAATCCCACCAACTCTGTGTGTGCGAACTCAATTGATTGGCTGATTCGATGCCGATGATTGCGCGCCCTCTCACTGAGTCGCGGAAAAAGGGAAGGAAAAGCCTGGTTCGCGTTTTCCCGTCCCCCCATTTCCCCAGTTTATGGCCGATCCCACCGGGCTACCCAACTCGTGGGAGCTCCAGCCTCCGGAGTGCGCTCGCCCCAGCATAAATATTCAGTTTTATTTTATTGACTCACTTGGCGTTTTTCTTGTTAGTCCGTTTGATTGGCACAAGTTTTTCCTCTCGATTGGGTTTCGGGGCCGCGCTCATGACGTGTAGCGTCGTTCTATTTCCCTCGGCCGAAGCAATTGTACCAATATGGAAACAGGGTAGTAAAATCATTGCAGATCATCTGCAGATCATCGTTACTCGGCGACTTCCTACCTTTTTTTCTCCCCCTCCGCTGGTGATCAATGGGAGAGCGACGCGAGACTCTTCAGGCAACGCGGTCACCCGCGTGCCGATCGTCAAATTAGAGCGAAAAAAGTGAACAAGTTCGCGCGCGCGCGCCGCGGTTCCTTCGCCGGAGTGCACACACAAAAACTGCAAGCTGACGGAATTTATTGGCCCGTTGTTGTTGTTGATGTTTGGCGGCGCAGGGACCCCGCGATGGGACCACGACGATCTGGGTCAACGAGCCGCGCGATCGATCGATAGGTGGCACGTGAGAATTCGCCGAGATTGACAGCTATGAGACGGAGGAAAATCAGGGAAAGTCGCGTTGGGTTGTTTTTTTTTTGGTTTGAAGGAAGATTTTTTCAGTTTATTTATAAATTACGTAGAAGATTATATTCTAGCATTCACGTGAATCGCCAGGACTCCGTAGCCGCCGAGCGAAGCGATGAAGATCCTGGCGAGGCCGTCGGACGCTACCTCCACCGTGTACCCCGTGCAGGTCCCATTGCTGAGTCGGCCGGATATGACGTCACAGTACTGCCCGGCGGGTAGACACGTCTGCATGGTTTGGTCGAGGTCCATCGAGTCCAGGTTGAAGGCTATGAACCCGCGCGAACCGCGGCAGAACGCCAGCTGGTACGAGCCGTTGTCCACCCAGGCGGCGATTTCCGTGCCGGCGACGGCGTTCCGGAAGCCGATCATGTTGGCGATGGCGTTCCACCGGTGCTCGCAGATCCATCCGTTGCCGCATGATCCGTCCGCGTTGACGGTTGGCGACAGGATCTTGTTGTAGACATCAGACGGTGGTCCCTGGTCGGCGTTGTTGAACGCGTACGAACTCATCAGCAGCGGAACTCCGTACGTGTGAGCCAGCATGAATGCGTTCGCCATGATGTAGTGCTTGCCGTCCTTGTAGGTCAGTACGTTGCCCTTGCCGGGACCATGGCCACGCTGGTTGACAAAGTTGTCCACGAATACGAGCGTGCGCTCGGATTCTGGGAATCCCCAAGCCGGACCCCAATTACGTAGGGCCGTCAACCTCTGCTGACCACTGAAGATCGATCCCAGCGTGTCCGAGTAGCGGAACTCCGTGATCGTGCCATAGCTGGTGTACTCGTACTTGGACACCCCAGTAGCGGTCATATCCACCACGACCTGGTTGATGAACGGTCTAGATCCCGCCGGAAACCCATGTTCCATAGCCAAAAAGTACAGCTTGCTGTAGATCTGCTGCAGCTCTTTGGGCCACATGTGCTGCGCAGCATCGACCCGAAAACCAGCAACTCCGTACGTGATCATCTTGTTCAGCAGATGCGTGATCCGTTCCCGCACCCGCTCAGAACCCTGGTTCAAATCCGGCAAGCCAAGCACCCTGCAATCTCTCCGTTCAATCGGATTACTCTTTTCAGTCACCAAACACTCTCGGTTAAAGTCCGACGCATTGTACGGAACCGCTGGGTAGTTCAACGTAGCGCTACTAGCTGCGGAACCTCCAGTACCGCCGTACTCCGTCATCGAGGCCATCTGATTCAGCACAACATCCGCGTAGATCCGCACCCCCACATCGTTACACCGCTGAACCATCTGGGCAAACTCGGCTTCAGTTCCAGACCGGGTGTTCAAATAGTACGAAATCGGCTGGTACCGCTCCCACCAAGGCCGGTACGGGTCCAGCACGAGGGCGTGCTCGGTCGCCGGCGATAGCTGAACTCCGCCGAAGCCCATCGGAGCCAGGAACCGCTCGCACTCATCCGCTATGTCGGTCCACTTCCACTCGAACAGGTGCACTATCCCGGACCTTCCGGACCACTGATTCACGCTGAACTGGCCGCATGCCAGGCCAACGCTGAGAAGAACTATCCAGATGCGCATCTCGAAACCACACGAAAGACACTGAAATTGGGTAATTGAGCTCGTGACACTTTTATAGCATGTAAATTTGGGTGATTGATCACCGTTATCAACGGTTGGCGCGCAACGCAGCGTTATCATTGAGTTTGACTCAACGAACTGTGGTTACTCAGAGCATTTCGCGGTCTCATAGTAAGATGACTGACGCATGATCTAGTTCTGTCCGCGTTGGACCTAAAACCATCAATTCCAGAGTTTCCTCAACAAATTTGTAGGTTAGGAAGCAACACTGTATCGCACGCATTACAATCTTGAAGGTGCGAACTAACCGGCCATTAGCATCAGCAACAGCAACACTCTTCACTGATTGATTGATGATGCGGTAGTTTCTGGTTTTCAGCGAACTACTTAAAGCCTGACCGATAAAACTACTGCAGGATGTTAACGAAAGTTGTGCTTTTAGCGCTCGAACGAAATCGAAACCACCAGGGATCTTCCGAACAAAGTAGCAATTAGTGGGCGATTATCAGCTCTTTAGAGCGTTCACTTTTACCCGCTCGCGCGTAAATTACATAGTTCAAGCCGGAACGCTTCCCGAACCGACTTGAACTGGAGAAAATTTGAGGCTCGCAATTACAAAAAAAAAAATCTTCACTTTCTTTCGTCCATCTGGGGGCGAACTTGTCAGATGCACTCGTAAAACAACATAATTTACTCGCCGGAGAGACCCCGTCCCAAACGGCTCGCACTTATCCTAATTAGAGACACTTACGGGCTTTGACCCACTTGAGGGTGCATCTTCAGTGCAGTTGAACCCCGTTCGTTTGACAAAGTTTGACCTTCGGATTGATTTGGAGATTTTCCCTTGTCTCCTGAAAAAAGTGGAGTATCCACTATCGACAAAATCCAGTCTGCAATCCGCTAAAATCGCCTTCTCCAAGCGAACCGATGACAGCTGCCAAACCCGCGCGGTTCCACCGTACCGGGCCACTTTCGGGGGGAGTGACACGTGCGGCAATAATTCGAAACGGTCCCTCGTTATCAACCACCCCAAGCGAGACCCTGATTACGCTCCGCGGCCAACAGTAAGAGCCACTTTGGAGTGAGAGATCCCGTTGGCGGAGGTCGTGGAGTTGCGTTACGCCAGGTGTCGCGCTGTAGAGGTTTAATTGTGGCCCTTTGGTGGACGGACAGCATGTGACAAGCGACCACGTGTCTGCCGACGACGACTGACAACAGCTGATTGTGCGGGTCAATTTGGAGACTGAGGGGGGAATTTGGAAAAGCTGTGAAAGCCGGTCGTTAAAAGGAGATTTAGGCCTAGGTGTTTCGACCCAAAGTGGGCTGGAGTTGTCTGCTTTTGGGTGATGGGCACAGTTATGTTGATGTGCAGGTTAAAAGAGTGTTTTAATTTCGTTGTGCTTACCTTATGTTACTTTAATAACAGGTTTCTGAAATTTGAAAACAAAACATTGCTTTGTAAACAAGTAAAGCGATTTAATGTAAAACATGCTATAGCAATTTGATGGGAATCAAACATTAAAGTCAAATAGTGAAATTTCATTTTCTTTTATCGAAGTCAACCCAAAATCTCCTCAAGATCCAAACCAGCAGGAGCGACTCGAATTGGCCTGACTAGAAATCATAAGTCTCGAGAAAGCCCATTTCATATGTAGCTTCCGAAGAAACTATTTCTTTTTACGCTGTACGGTTTCGCGTGCAAAACCTCCACCCCTGACAACGTCTGGACAGTTTAAGTTGCCCATATAAATTTTGACATTCAATTTAAGCGATGATTACGCCCCCACTGTTTGATGCTTCATGCGCACCCTGTGCAGGAGGTGTTTGTTTTACTGTTCTCCTTAAAGAAAATTATTAAAATGGTGCACGGCATGGGGAACCAGGTGGTGTAAAACCAGAACTAAAACCAAAACCAAAACCAAAACCAAAACCAAAACCAAAATCAAAATCAAAATCAAAATCAAAACCGAAACCAAAACCGAAACCAAAACCAAAACCAAAACCAAAACCAAAACCAAAACCAAAACCAAAACCAAAACCAAAACCAAAACCAAAACCAAAACCAAAACCAAAACCAAAACCAAAACCAAAACCAAAACCAAAACCAAAACCAAAACCAAAACCAAACCAAACCAAAACCAAAATAAACCAAAACCAAAACCAAAACCAAAACCAAAACCAAACCAAAACCAAACCAAACCAAAATAAATAAAATAAATAAACCAAAACCAAAAAAAAAACCAAAACCAAAACCAAAACCAAACAAAAACCAAAACCAAAACCAAATAAAATAAATAAACCAAAACCAAAATAAAAAAAAATAAAATAAAATGAAACCAAAACCAAAACCAAAATAAAAAAACCAAAATAAAACCAAACCAAAACCAAAACCAAAACCAAAAAAACCAAAACCAAACCAAAACCAAAACCAAAACCAAACCAAAACCAAACCAAAACCAAAACCAAAACCAAAACCAAAACCAAAACCAAAACCAAAACCAAAACCAAAACCAAAACCAAAACCAAAACCAAAACCAAAACCAAAACCAAAACCAAAACCAAAACCAAAACCAAAACCAAAACCAAAACTAACCTAATCCACCTATGTGGTTGATGCCTTCCTCACTTTTTACCAAAAGTGGGTAATTTGAGTGGTTTGGACACACATTTCAGCTTTTTTTAGTTCCAGAAAAAAAACACAGATATAACTTATGTGGTAATAACTCGAGACAGGGTTGCTAGGTCTTCAATGTTTTGGACTCGTTGGAAAGGTCTTTCAATTGCCTAACCAACGATGGGTCGGATGATGGATTCGGACATAGTTTACATACATTTAAGAGTGATCCTGCTTCAAAAAAGTACATAAATATCACTTAAGTGGTCATAACTCGAGACAGGGTTGCCAGATCTTCAATGTTTTGGACTCATTGGAAAGGCCTTTCAATGACCTAACCAACGATGGGTTGGATGATGGATCCGGACATAGTTTACATACATTTAAGTGAGATCCGGCTTCAAAAAAGTACATAAATATCACTTAAGTGGTCATAACTCGAGACAGGGTTGCCAGATCTTCAATGTTTTGGACTCATTGGAAAGGTCTTTCAATGACCTAACCAACGATGGGTCGGATGATGGATCCGGACATAGTTTACATACATTTAAGTGAGATCCGGCTTCAAAAAAGTACATAAATATCACTTAAGTGGTCATAACTCGAGACAGGGTTGCCAGATCTTCATTGTTTTGGACTCATTGGAAAGGCCTTTCAATTACCTAACCAACGATGGGTCGGATGATGGATCCGGACATCGTTTACATGCATATAATTGAGATCCGGATATTTGTGAAAACACATTTTTATACATAACTTTTGAACTACTTATCGAAACTTCAAACAATTCAATAGCGATGTATGGGACCCTAAACCAAGTCGAATGCAACTGGTTCGATCAAAATCGGTTCAGCCAGTGCTGAGAAAACTCAGTGAGAATGTTGGTCACATACATACATACACACACACATACACACACACATACACACACACATACACACACATACACACACACATACACACACACAGACATTTGTTCAGTTTTCGATTCTGAGTCGATATGTACACATGAAGGTGGGTCTAGGAGCTTTTAATAAAAAGTTCATTTTCAGAGCAGGATTATAGCCTTACCTCAGTGAGGAAGGCAAAACCAAAACCAAAACCAAAACCAAAACCAAAACCAAAACCAAAACCAAAACCAAAACCAAAACCAAAACCAAAACCAAAACCAAAACCAATACCTATATCAAAATTTCAAAAAAATCCAAATAGGGGAAAGTGGGGCAAGTGTAACAAGCTAAGGAAACGCTCGTTATAGCCCATTAAATACGTTAAAAAATCTGTCAAGTTTTTTAATAATCTTCTTATTTCAGGTAAGACTTTGATAGAACAAGTCATGTTTTTTAATGTAAAAAATTGATGTTAAAATTTTTGATTTTCCGTACGTTCTACTCAACTAGTGGGGTAAGAGGAACAATGCATGAAATAACATGTTAATTTGTTAACAATTACATCAGATTAAAATTTCAATTCAATTCAAATTCAAACGTTTCAATTCTTTAATTTTTAAGCATAAATAATAATATTTTACTAAAAAAATGATCATTTTTACGAAAAAAATATAACTTAGATGATAAATAGTAAATTTTCATGATATCACTATATTTTGTATGGATTTTTTTTTAACAATTTGGTATCAGTTTTCAAGTACTTTCATGTATTTATTTCCCAGTAAAATATGTTGTTGCAGCAATTCGTAGTTTTTTCCATACTAAAAATCCATGTGGTACACTTGCCCCACCTGAAGATTTTTTTTTTAAATCTCAACAAAAATTAACAAATGGTAAATCATACTTTATAATAGGTGCAAGTCATTGGTAGGGATACTACTGATCTAGGAAAAATATCATTATGATGAAATGAGCCTTAAAACTATCCCTAAGCCTCATTTCGTACTTTCCAAATATTATAAGAAAACAAAGGTTTTGAAAAAACTTCATTAAATCTTATGCCCCGTGGCGTTTACGTCGTTTTGGCGGGTATGTGTTAGTAGAATTAGCTAATCTGCCCATAAATGAAAAATTTGCTATTATGCCAAATCAAGTATTGCGAGAAAAACGATTTATAGTGTTTGTCACCAAATCTCTGTCAAGGCAATTTTTCATAAGAGTGGCATACTAGCCGTTTGGTTTTTCGCACTATTTAGTGAAATTCAAGTTTCAAAAGATGCGTTGAAACATCCTCTATCACCTGGTGCTAAAAACTCGTT